>NW_006921929.1:220353-230771 GCF_000298275.1 Orycteropus afer afer
GTCTTCCAGTTAGGACCATCTGGCCTCCCCAATACTTGCTATAAACAACTGGACTCGGATTCCATGTGAATAAGTACTCTAGTTTTACCTACCAGTTGTTTTCTGATTTAAAAAAAAAAAAAAAAAAAAAAAAAAAGTGAGAGTAACAAGGAAAACTGGTCTATCCACTACTACTCAGACATGCTGGCCTGGCACTGCCTTGACCACAAGGCATTGCCTCTATGGGATAAATAGAGTAGGAGAACCCCCATGACTTCCCTTTCCTTGTTTATCTCTGGCTTAACTAAGTTTTGCCAATAAAACTTATTCAATAATTCATATCATGTAAAGTTCTTAAATTTGTACTGAACCTTGGTGAATTACAGATGGAGTCAAAAATGGTCCTGTCCTACAGTAACCTTCTGGCTTGTCTTATAAAACTATTTATCATTCTGTGACCAACTTTTCTCTCCTGTTTCTTTTTCTACCAACTTTTCCAGTGAACCATCTAGATAACCTTTTAAATCATTACTTGTGTCTTGTTGTTAGTTGACATCAACACAGGTTCTGGCTGGTGGTGACTCCATGAACAATGGAAGTAAACACTGCCTGGTTCTAGGCCAGCCTATGATTAGTTGCAGTTCAAACTATTGTGACCCACTCTTCTCTTCTTCCTTCCCAGTAACCACCCTCTCCCTGTGCCCTTCTTTGTCATGCACTCCTGTCTGTCCAGTTTTCCTCCCTGTGAATTTTCCCCCTCTGGTACCCCATGGTTGATTGCTCCAAGAGATATATCTCTGTAGAGTAAGTGGGTGCATCACCCTGGGTTGAGTGTTCTGCATGTAAGTCTTATTTACTGTTGGGCTGAGAGCCAGCCCTTGGGAGTGAGTTTTATCTCAGGCCCAAAGTATATCCCAGGGTCATAGTCTAAAGGGTCTCACCAGACTCCATCTGACCAGTAATTCTGGTCATTATTGTGTTTTTGGATTTTGTTCAACATTTTTCCTCCCACTATATCCTGGATCTCCAGTTTTGATTCCTTCCTGAGTGGTTGGCATTGGTAACCAGGCACCATCTAGTTCTTTTAGTCTCAAGGACCATCCTATCCTAGGGCTGATTTTTTTCCAAATGCCCTTGATTTTCTTCACTCTTCTTCGCTTCTGACAATAAGAGACCATTAGCTGCATCTTAGGAGCTCTGGTAGCATAGTGGCTAAGGCACTTGACTGCTAACCAGAAGGCTGGCGGGTTCAAAACCACCAGCCCCTCCTCGGAAGAAAGATGGGGCAATCTACTTCCGTAGCGATACTGCCTCGGAAACCCAAGGAGGGGTCACTATGAGGCAGGGCCGACTCGATGGCACATAACAACAACAAGCTGCATCTTAGATGGCTGCCTGAAAGTTTTTAAGACCCCAGTCTTTTCTCACCAAAGTAGGTTGTGGGAAAAGACTTTTATATATTTTGTTGTGCCAGTTGAGTCTGGTGTCCCCTGGTACTATGGTCCTGCGTCAGCAGATCCAGTGGATCTCTCTTCCACGGTGTCTGGCTGTCCATAAGGGATTGCTCTATGTCTGTCTTCTATTGCTTCTGTAATGATTGCAAGTATTTTGTTTCACTAGTATCTGTGCAAGATTAGCGACCCATAGTGTTTTCAATGGCTGACTTTTTAAATATATTGTCAAGCCTTTCCCCTTAGTCCATCTTGGTCTGGAAGGTTTGCTGAAGTCTATTCAGCATCCCTGAAGTGGTTAAACCTTCACTGACAGATGGATGAAGGCTGCTCATGAGGTACATTGGCTGGAAATCAAGCCTGGGTCTCCTGGAGGGAAGGCAACAGTGGTTGCCTCTATTGAGAGAACATTCTCACTCTACTACTAATTCCTGCTGTGGAAATCCTGCCCACCTTTGCCACTTACTTTAAAGGATACATCCTTCAGGAAATCCCTCAGAAACCAATCCAGGTAAAGTCTCTTCCCCTGGACCATCTTTGTCAGACAACCTTGCAGCACATTATACAAAGTGCCTTAGGTTGTATTTGCATACATTATTTCTCCCTTTCATTGAAGAAAAAGATGCCTATTACTCATTTCTGTATGCTCCCATTTTCAAAACACACTTCTTTGCTTGAAATCAGTACTCAATAAATACATACTTAGAGCAGGACTTATGTGTCAAAGCATATATGAAGGAAAAAATGGCCCATGGAAATGTTGGGGGTTTTCAAAGCTAACACAAAAGTTCTCTTGGATTTTAAAAGCTATAAAACCCATGATTTACTGAATGCAAATCACTACTATACAGCCTTTCTGCATTATTCTGACTCACTGGAGATGTCTTCTAAGTCAAAAAGACTGGCAAATACCCTGAAATGAGTTTTTATTTGTTGTCTTTCTTAGCTGCATCTAAAGAATTGCCTTGATCTTTCTATATATTAAGTTTGGCCTTAAATTATTCTCTTGTAATTCCAGTTGGGCAGTGGGACCGCATTTCCTAGCTAGCCTGCTTATCAACCAGCTGACTGTTTTACTATTTTACTGTCCTTGATGTTCAAATATTTCACAAATATGACTGAATATTAGAAAAGAATTCTGCATGATAAAATGTCTTTCATCTTATGTAAAATAAGGCTGTATCAACAGGGTGTAGAACTCTGGATATAATGTCAAAACCATCTAGGTATTTGACAGACATACATCTTCCAAGTATTTTTTTTTTTTCCTCAAGATGTTTGGTATGCAATACAATAAATTTTATTTTTTAATTCATAATCTTCTGTGCTGATTTATTGTGGCCTAAAATAGGAGTGTGTGGGAAGCAAAAGTGTATATAACTGCAGTCTGACTAATGGCTAGTTTTGTTGACCTATTGCAGGAAGACATAAAGTAACTAAAAACTGCCACAAAGGAAGAATTACCACTTCTGATCAAGAGTAACAAGGACTGCTCCAAGACCTTTATTGGACAATGGATTCTTAGACATGACACTAAAATTATGATTAACAAAATAAAAAATAGATGAAATGGACTTAATCAAATTTTTTTTAAAAAAAGTTTGTATTCCATGTGACTATATCAAAAAAGTGAAGAGCTAGCTTACAGAATGAGGAAAAAATATTTGGGAACCATATATTGGATAAGGGTTTAATATCCAAAATATATAAAGAACACCTATAACTCAATAACAAAAAGACAAACAACATAATTAAAAAATAGATGAAGGACTTGAGTAGACATTTATCCAAAGAAGATGCAAAATAGCCTATAAGATCATGAAGGGATGTTTAATACCATTAGTCATTAGGGAAAGGCAACCGTATGTATCAGGCCTATAATTGGCAGAATAGCTAAATTAAGCTGAAGTAAGAAACGGCTCTATATGCTTAAATTACATGTCAATTATGTGGTGGCTGTGGCTCAACTTCATATTATCTTCACCATAGGTTCCTGACTCCTTTCTGGAACATGGATGTTCTGGTGGCAGAAGGAAAATAAACAACAATGACTGAAAGATGAAAGTGGACTTTAATCTCCAAATATTATTATTTAAAAGCTAGGAGATTTCAGTTATGTCATAAAGAGCATGGTTTCTTTTAATCATGAGAAGAGAGATGTGATTAGTAACCCTTAGGGAAACAAAGAGCTGCACAAGATGATCACAGTCAAAATCGAAAGCAAAGCAAAATGTTGTATGCTTTGAACAGTTGACAGAAAACATTTAAATTCATTTGACTCGATACTGGAATCCCAGTGATCCAATCTACAACCAATAATGAGGATGACACAGAAATGGCAACATCTTGTTCCACTGTGCATGGATCACCATGAATCAGAGCTGACTGAATGGCAGCTAACAACAGCATATCTAGCCTACAAATGTGGGAGAATGGGAAAGGACTAAACTAGAGATGGGAATAGATCAATCGTTACAAAGTTTAGATAATAAGCTAAAGAATGTGAACTTCATTTTGGAGTGATTGCCTGAAATATTAACTGAGTCATACAGTCCAGAGTAATCATTCCCTGCACAAGACTTTCTATGTCACATACTCAGGACTTACCTCACATTGTCTTCTCAAACCGTGTCATGATTTTTTTTTTTTTTTTCATTGCACATCAGTAGGTAGAGACTCTGGTTTGTTTCTATCCTCCATAGATGTTAACAGAGTCCTTGGCATATGGTGATACTAGATGTACAGTTGTTACATTAAAACATTTAGGAATAGATTTACTAAAATGTTATAGTTCTCTGAGAGTTTACTTTTTAGGATATCAGCAAAATGTATAAACACAGTATCATTGAAGATGTGTTTATTCCTCTTACATGAATTTTGGCACATTTAGTTCTAGAATATTGCCTTTTTTGGGTTGCTGGAATTGGATGAGCAATACAAATGAAATACTATACTACTTTTTCAATTTATTTCTAAACTGAAGACTTCTCTTAAGTTGAAAATGGAAATACTTTCATCAGAATATGCCTACCCTTTTAAGAACAACATCACCATAAAATGACTATTAAGAATAGCTTTTTGTTCTCTTGTCAGTCCAAACTGCCAACCTATTGTGGCATTTTTATCAAAGGCTGGATCTTCATTTTCAGATATGAACTTGATTTGTCTTCTAAATACTGGGCAATGTATCAACCAGACATCTCATTAAAGCCTGGGTACCCAGAATGCCCTTCAACACAGAATTAAAAATTGTTTATTAAAGTAGAGGAAATAGCAATTTCTCACATGGTTCCATAACATGCACTATCTATAACAACCCATTCATATAAAACTGGAATGGCTGTAGAACACAGAAACAGCTAGTGAGATTCATTGTAATGATCTAAGGGAAGTTAGAAAATATAACCTGATTAATATAAAGCTAGACAATTTTGCATAGATGTAATCCAAGGGAGGGAGCTCTGGTAGCATAGTGGCTAAGGCACTTGACTGCTAACCAGAAGGCTGGCGGTTCAAACCCACCAGCCACTCCCCGGAAGGAAGGTTGGGCAATCCTACTTCCGAAGCGATACTGCCTCGGAAACCCAAGGAGGGGTCGCTATGAGTCAGGGCTCACTCGGCGGCACATAACAACAACAACAATCCAAAGGGAATTCCAGGAAATGTCATAATAGATACAAATAATGTAAAGCACAGGGTTCCACATGAGAGACCAGATATATATTAATTTATCAGTTTTATTTTTGATATTTTAATCACTTATATTTTGATTTTTAGCGTCTCTTTTTAGGCTGATGTAAATGAAACTTTTGGTTATTATATTATACAAAAGACTCTTTCTCTATATCTCCATCTCTACCATCCAGACCATGTGTCTTATTACGTAATCAGTGCTCAGTAAATGTTGGTTGAACAGTGTTCAGCTTCTGGGCCCATCTTTTCTTTAGACACAAGTCAGAGCATACCCTTTTTTTAAAAAAAAAAATTTTAAAGTAACTCTAATTCCTACTTTCACCCTTTTCCAGGCTGCTCTGTGTTCACATGGAACAACGTGTCTACAATTGTTATCTGTATTCGTGCTACATCGAGTTCATATAGTTTCCTATGCTGAACTATAAAGTGTCTCTGACAATCTCTAACACCAGCCTTTTCCTTCTCAATATTTTTTCTGAAGAAGTCACCCAACTAAGTATACTCTTGTAGGTACACATTTATGGTCATCAGCTTTCACTAGACTGTCAGGTCTACTCTCTTTCTCTACTCAACTCTCTCTGATTTCCCACATGATTACAAACCTTTTTTTTTCTTTCTTTAATCCTCTAACATCCACATGTTCTGTAGGACTCAGCAGATCTTCTAACCTCCTATTTCTGTGAGGACACAAAGCTTCTTGTTGTGAAAACCTCAAATTTCATTACCTTTGAGCCCATCCGACTAAGTTGGCCCCTGTCAGAATGAAAGCAAAGTCTCTCTTCTAGCCTGAAACATTCTTCCCTCTGCCACTCTGATTTCTCCTCAAAAGTTTCACACTTTTGATTATCTTTGCTCTTTTCTGTATCTTCACCCTTTCTTTATCTACCATCTTCCCCATGTTACCTTTTCAATATACTTCAGATTTCCCTGTCGGGAGAAAATAAAACCAAGAAAATACTTTTCACTATTTTCACTTTTAGCTACTACACTTTCAATGCTTGCCTTCAAAACCAAGTCTTCTTGAAAGAGTTTTCTACACTAATATTTTCAGTTTCTTAAGGAGCTCTGGTAGCATAGTGGCTAAAGCACTTGACTGCTAACCAGAAGGCTAGCGGTTCAAACCCACCAGCCACTCCTCAGAAGGAAGGTTGGGCAATCCTACTTCCATAGTGATACTGCCTCGGAAACCCAAGGAGGGGGTCGCTATGAGTCGGGGCTGACTCGACGGCACATAACAACAACAACTGTTGCTTATGCCTCAGCCATAGCAAACTAGCTTTTTCTGCCCAGTACCATACAGAAGTTGTTTTACAATGTTGCCAATGACTTTCTTGTCACATAACTCAATCAGACTCTTCACTTCTTTCTTACTTTAACCTTCATAAACCACACTCCCTTAACAATGTCTTCCTTCTTTCAAGGTTGGCTCTTGGTTGGCATCTGGGAACTTGGATTTCAGGAGGGTTCTTAACATTCCTAGGACTGATAAAAGAGGCTCACTGTGCCTAAACTGTCTGTATAAACAATGTGGTTTTTTGCTGAACTCTACTATCTCTCAGGGTGTCTGGAATTTTGGTACATACCAGGCAGAGGGTGCCTTTGTAACCAGCTCCCAATAAAAACTCTAGGAGCTATCCCTACCAAGCCTCCTTCGTTGACACATTTCACATGTTGTCACTGGGAAAATTAAGCACATCCTGTGTGATTTCCCTGGGAGAGGATCATTGGAATGTTGCCCCTGGTTTCCCCTTGACTTCACCTAGGAACCCTTTCCCTTTGCTGATTTTGCTTTCTATCCTTTTGCTGGAATAAATCATAACCACAAGTATGACTACGTGCTGAATCCTGTGAGTCTTCTTAGAGAATCACCAAAACTATGGTGATCTTGAGGACACCAACACAGATACTGACGCTTTTAAAAAATTCTCTTCACCTCTGGCAACACTTTTTCCTGGTTTTCTTCCTCTCTTTATGTCTCATTAAATTTATTTTTTTAGATCCCCTTTTCTCTTCTTATCCTTTAAATATTACTGAACTGGGAGTTTATAGCACACTCACTTCTATGCTCTTTTTTGGTGATATTTTATTTATTAGTGTCGTAAGTGACAGATTTTATGCCTTTATTCCTAACTTCGTACTTTCTCTTCAGATTTCTCTTCTGATTGCCAACAAGCATCTCTACTAGTTGGCTCACAAATTCCTCAAATATAACAATGACAACATATGCCCTTGTTTCCTTACTCCAAACCTTTTCCTCTTCATGGCTTTTCCACCTCAGTAGTGGCAACATCTCCCACATCCAAATGAACCACATATCCTACTGTTTCTATTGCTAAATATTTCTTGAGTTCTCTGAATCATTAGTGTTTCTAAGACAAAATCACAATCCTAGCATACATGTGTCTTTCCATTTCAATTCTTACTCTATAATCTATTCTCCATATAGCAATCAGAATAATTTTTTAAATCATAAAAAGTAAAACAATAATCTAATGTGTTGTGTTACTTTCTGCTTACACCCTCAATATCTTCTTATTGGTGTTCAAATGAAATCAAGACTCTATTATTGCCTACAAAGTCTTTAGTGATCTGGTAAACCTTCAACTTCATCTTAAACTACTTTCTCCCCCTTACATTCTACATTCCAGTCACAGGGCCAATTCTTCAAACATCTCAAGATATTTCTCACTCTGTACCTTTGCATGCACTTTTCCTTTGCTTAGAATCTTCTTAACTCCATTCTGCAAATGGAGTCTTTCTTGTCATCCATCATTTATCAGCATAAACTGTACTTCCTCAAAAAGATTTCTGCCACCACTCTGTCTAGGTGAGTTAACCACTATTATCCTCTATCATTATAAACAGGTTGTTTCCTTCATAAGTAATGGTACTCACTGCTGTCAAGTCAGATCCGACTCATAGCAACCCTTCCTTGTGTTTCTGAGGCAGTATCACTACAAAAGTAGATTGCCTAAACTTCCTTCCAAGGAGTGGCTGGTGGGTTTGAACCACTAGCCTTCTGGGTAGCAGTCAAATGCCAGAGCTCCCAAAGTAATGATAATAAGCTGTTGCATATTTATTTGTTTCCTAGACAGGAATTCTATCTAGTTTATTCTCTACTATAAAGCTAATGCCTACCGCATTACCCGCCATATAATAAATGCTTAGCAGTCAAATGCTGTGGGCACTGCACCACCAGAGCTCCTAATAAATGCTTAGTAAGTGCTAAATATGCAGAAGAATGCATGGATGGGTGATAAATTCAAATACAAAAGTATAAATTCTTTAAAATAATTTAAATGCCCCTCCACATTGCAGCTCCTGGAGAGTATTTAATGAGTGGTAAATGTGATTACCTTCGAGTAGGAGCTCTAGTGGCATAATGCCTAAGGCATTTGACTGCTAACCAGAAGGCTGGCAGTTCAAACCCTCCAGCCACTCCTCAGAGGGAAGACTGGGCAATCTACTTCCATAGAGATACTGCCTCAGAAACCCAAGGAGGAGTCACTAGGAGTTGGAATTGACTTGGCGGCAGTGAGTATGTTTTTTTTTTTTTTTTTAACTTAGAGAACACTTATCTGATCCTAGAGATATTAACTGATCCAATATTTGTTTGAGAATATGGTGTATGCTAGTCACTGTGCTAGTTCCATCTCTGTTCCTTCATCTCACCAATATTTGCAAACTATAGTTGATATACTGTACTTGCAGTAGGACTGATAATCTTTTCCCTGTCTTATTCTTTATACATACTCTGATTGCTACCTAAAACACTCCACAGCCTCTTTTACTTGGCTGATACTGTTCTTCTCTGCGGTCTTAAGTTAAACATCATTTCGAAAGGAAAGCTTTCTCTGCCTCAGATTATTCAGAATCCTGCTACAAATTTCCCCAGCTCCCTGAACTTTGTCATTATAACTCTGTTCAAATTGTCAATAGTACTTGATTAATTGTCTTCCTTTTCACTAGACTAACTGACATTTTGAACTATGACATTTCCATGGACCAATGTATCTCTAGGAACTAGCACTGTGGCTAGCAAAAGTTTTCTTTATATTAGATTGGTGTTCATTAAATCAAGAGGGTCAGATTCCAACTCCATGACTTTGTAGCTCACTGTTCATCAATGGGTGGATGTTAATATAATGACTCTACTTACCAAAACAATTTCAGAACTGACAAGTTAAAAAATATTCCTTTTAAGAACATGTCACTGTATTTTGTGTCAGAAAGATGCTTAGTACCAATATATCCTGACTCCTTCCTCTTTATTCTATGCCTCCTTAAGCCAGTGATTTTACTGCAGAGACAATGATCCCTCCAGCAGTCAAGAGATTTCATGAATGAATAAATGAGTGAAAATAGGATGATCCCTATTTTGCTGAGTATATTTAATGCATTGGCTCTTTAAATTAGATTTTAGTAACCCCAGTGCTTACTTCAGAAAGCAAGCTTCTGCATGTTCTGCTAGTTCTCTGGAGATTTACATGTTTATGCAGTCTTAAATAAAACTGATTATCACCCTATCCAAGTTAAAGCATCTTACTAGTAAACCAAGGGTTACATTGAATCACTGAGATTGACTGATGGAGAGCAACATTCAGAAATACAAAAGAAAGAGACAGATATTTATGCTACTGGGTACTTCTATAGCATATTAGATGATGAATTGGGTATATTGAGTAATCTGACCAAGTTGTGTGCTAGCTACATCCTGACCTGCAATGTAACCTCAAGTCCTTGATGCTAACACAGATTTCTCAGGTTTCACCATAGCTTTATAAACTTCATCTTTACCCTCCATTGGTTCTTCTTTTCTTTCAGAGTCCCTGCATTGACAGACCACTGGACTCGACTGTAGCAGTTCTGCCTTCTTCATCTCCTAGTTAAATAAAGTCTTCTAGTCCTTGACTTTAAGCATCACAATCTCATGTAAGATTGAGTTATTTTTGTACTGTGACTGGAAGATGATTTGTAAATTCACTTTATTAATCTTTGTAACAGATAAAAAGTTGCAAAGGAGAACAATACAACATAAGGCAGCTAAAACAAACAAACATAACTGGGAGCATTTATTGGCTTGGAAGCTAGAAAGAAAACCCCTATGGAAGCAAGAGCAATAAGAACAAGGCCTCACTGATTAACAACAAGATTCACTTTTAGGGTTCTGGCAAGATGGCGGACTAGGCAGAAGAATTGCACAGACCCTCTTCAACAAAGAAAAGGGAAACCAATTAACACAGACACAGAAGATAATCTTGGACCCCTGAGCCTTGAAGGGAAAGATACAGAATT
>NW_006921929.1:237426-250049 GCF_000298275.1 Orycteropus afer afer
ATGACATGAGACAAAGTATATGTGAACTGCTGTATGAAAAGTGAATTTGCTCTGTAAATCTTCACCCAAATCAAAATAAAATTTAAAAAAAAAATGATTCACTTTTAGTTCTCCTTTTCTTTTAATCCTCACTTTGAAGATATAGGTACTCTCAATGGTTGGAAGACACCCTTCAACTGTCCGGATTCATGTTTTTGTTGTTACTTACCATTGAGTTGATTCTGACTCATAGTTACTCTTTGTATAACACAAAGAAATACTGCCCAGTTCTGTGCCATCCTCACAATTCTTTCTAGGTTTAAGCTTATTGTTGAAGCCACTGTGTCAATTCATCTTGTTGAGGGTTTTCCTTTTTTTTGCTGACTCTGCTTTACAAAGCATAATGTCCTTCTTTAAGGATTGGTCAGTCTTGATAATATGTCCAAAGTAGATGAGAAAAAATCTTTCCATCCTCATTTGTAAGAAACATTCTGGCTGTACTTTCTCCGAGACAGATTCATACCACCAGGTTAACACAGTTTCCACAACCTCAGTGAAAAGATGACTTCATTCTCTCAGCATCTGCATATCAATTTCTCAGAAAATAAATGATTGGCTTCTTTTGGGTCCCTTGTCCTAGTTATCTAATGTTGCTATAATAAAAGTACCACAAATGGGAAGCTTTAACAAACAGAAATGTGTTTTCTCATAGTTTAGGAGCCCAAACCAAACCAAACCAAACTCATTGCCATCAAATCAGATCCAACTCAGAACCTCTTCCTGGGTTTCTGAGGTGGTATCACCACAGAAGTAGATTGCCCAACCTTCCTTCCAAGGAGTGGCTGGTGGTTTTGAACCACCATTCTTCTGGTTATCAGTCAAATGCCTTAGGCACTTTGCCACCAGAGCTACCAGGAGTCCAAATTCAGGGTGCTGGCTCTAGGAGAAGCCCATCTTTTTCTGCCATGTTATTTGGTAATCTTGGGACTGTGACACTTTACTTGTCAACCTTGGGACTGTTAGCCACAGCAGCCAGAAGCTGCCTAAGTGAAGATATACCTCCAGCTCCAGTGGACCAGGAGCAAGAGGCAGACCTGAAGCCCAAGGTCAAGGGTCTTTCACTCAGTCCCTAGAGCTGGCACTTTGAACTTGGACTTCTAGCTTCCTAAAATGTTAGAAAATAAACTCCCTTTTTGTTAAAACCATCTTCTTGTGGTATTTCCTGTTAGAGCAGCACTAGGTAACCAAAACACTGCCTGTAGAACTCCAAGAGGAAGATAGCATTCTTTCCTTTCATTCTTCCTCTCTCTTCTTCATTCTAAGCTGATGAGTTTTCTACTGTGATAGTGGTAGTTGGTTAGATCCACAGGCTTGATTTCTTTAACAAAAGATCTTGTAGCTGCATCCTTGGTGAAAATTCTGAGACATTTGTCCTTAGTTTGTACAACAAAATTTTCCAAATCTTTGAGCTTTGTTTTGTACTTTGCATTGTTAAGTCCATCTCTTTTTATTGTAAGTGGCAAGGTGAAACCACATGGCCCCTTAAAAGCTCACTTAGAAATTTCCTCAGCTAAACATCCAAGTTCATTACGTCCAAGTTTTACCTTTCACCAAATATTTGAGCATAATTCAGATAAGTTCTTTGCCACTGCATAAAAAGCATTATCTTTCTTCCATTATCCACTCATATATTCATCATTTCCTTTTAAAAACTCAGCAGAAGTACATTTAATATTCATATTTCTAGCAATAATTGGTTGCTGACATCATATGTGTTCTCTAAGATAATGGAGACTTACTCAATAGCTCTCCTCATTTCCCTCTGAATTCTCACCAGAATTGCCTTTGACATACTTAATTTTACCTACAGTCTCTTCAAGGCAATCTAGTTTTTACTATCAGGCTCCTTAAAATTTTCCAGCCTCTACCTATTACTCAATTCTACAAACCACTTCCAAATTTTAATATTTTTTAGAGCAGCACCCCCACTTCTGAGTGACAAATTCTTAGATATTTAGTATGCAATAACAGAAATAGCACAAGTAAGTGAATTTAACAAACATAAATTTATTTTCTGACAGATCTAATTTTATTTTCTCTTAGGAAGCTGTTGTTGTTGTTATGTGCCATCGAGTCGTACCCAACTCATAGCTTCCCCTCCTTGGGTTTCCAAGGTGGTATCCTTATGGAAGTAGATTGCCCAACCTTCCTTCCGAGGAGTGGCTGGTGGGTTTGAACTGCCAACTTTCTGGTTAGCAGTCAAGTGCCTTAGGCACTGCACTACCAGAGCTCCTCTTAGGAAGCTAGGAATCCAAATTCAAAAATTCAAGGTGCCGACTCTAGGAAAGTTTTGTCTTTCTGTTGGCCCTAGGAGAAGGTCCTTGCCTTTTCAGTTTGTTTCCTGATTCTTTGGAGACATCCATATCGCTCAGCATCCATCTTTCCTTGTCTAGGCTTCTTTCACTGGCTTATTTTATCTGTCTTTTATATCTCAAAAAAGACTGACTTAAAACATACCCTACACTAATCTTGTCTCATTAACATAAGAAAGAAAACCAATTCCCAAATGGGATTATAATCGCAGTTATAGAGATTAAGATTTACAACACATATGTTTTTGGGGAATACAATTAAATTCATAACACATGCCTATCTCTTGGAATAAACACTGAGCCTCATGAGGAAGGATACAGTTATTGACTGGACTTGGGATATACAACCATTCCCACAGCCAGAGGAAAATATATTAAGGAAGAGATAACTCTTTGGAGATGGAGGATGGGAGGAGACCAACATTGTGTGTACTTGCATATGTCCTGAAAGAATATTGGGATAGCAAAAAATCCCTATACTGACTGACTTGGCCAGTAACAAGCTGAATGGCTTACTCTCTCTGTGTCTGTGTCCTCTTTTTCCTTTCTACCTCTTAGATTTGTTGTGAGAGTCAAGTAGATGTTTTGGGTTGGCTTCCCCCAAATGATTCAGAAACAAGAATTTGAGAAGTACTTTATCTGGGAGATTGTTCCAGAAAGCACCAGAAAGACAGTGAAGAACTAAGACAATGAATAGAGGGAAGTCAATAGTAGGTACATATTAAGCAAATTACCACTATGGACAACTGGAGCTCAATCCTGCTGGACAACTCTGAAAGTCAGTATAACACACAGCTCAAAGTTACCCCACTAAGAGAAAGGAAGTTACCCTCCAGTTTCCATATTTCATTGTCTGAGGAACATAGCTGGAGACATTAAAAATTCCACACTTCTTACTTGTGTTTCTTTTGAGCCAAGAGATCATCCTTAAAGAGAGAGCATTTAAAGTAGGACATTTTAGGTATGTATTTGAATGTGAACACCAAGGTATTATAGGTAGAAATCAACAGCATCTTCTATAATGCATTAACTAAGACTATCCTAGCATACTTGGAATATGACCTCTCTCATATTGGCCCAATATATTAGGAATACATGTGTTTCTGTCCTTCCCTGAGTTGAGTGTGAATCTGAAGAGTTCAAAACAATTACACTTTTAGACAGAAATATATATATATATATATATATATATATATATATATATATATATATATATATATGTTTCCATTATCAGAATTCTAAGATTCTCTCCTAATATCTTGCTCATACTATTCCACAACTCTATAAAACTCGCTGGATTGCTATGTTCCTCCATTCAATTACATTTGCTCCATCTGCACTGCTTGTAAAAACTCTCTAATTACCAAGCACACATTTAATTAAGCACCTTTTTAGAAACTTAGCATGAAGTTGTGAAACTTGTAAGAGTGAGAGTCAGTCATATGAGACGAATAGCACAAAACATAATAGATGCACCTGTTCAAAATTGGTAGAATAAAATGAATGTCTAGAGCATTAAATATTCTGTAGAGCATCTTCCATTTTATTGTTTTGCAGAATGGCTTTTAAGTCATCATTAATGCTCTCAGTAATTAATGAACGCCAGATGGAATATGAAAGAGACAAGGCCACATATATCAGGAGGTGTTTCCTCAGAGTTAAATGAGGTAGAGCTTGGAAAGTTGTCACCTCCTTTGATCTTCATTCAAAGCAAGCCATTTTTACATTTTTTAGAGAGAACCTGGATGCTTGCCATGGACTATCTAGTACTCAATGTAAGTAACATACAGCATTTCCCTTCTGCCTCAGCTGCTTCCAGAGCAAGATTCCATGACCTCATCTCAAATGTCTTCAAGCAATTTCTTTTATTCCCCACAAGGCAGAATCTATAAAATAGATGGGAAGAAGAATAAAGCAATTATTTCATTCCATGTCCATGGCTCAATCATGAAATTAAATGATTCAGTGGTTACTTTAAGATCTCACCTTGGATAGCACTGATTCCCACTTTATCAAGCAAGATCTCCTTGTCCAAGGGTTCTGAAACTTGCTCTTGAATGGAGAGTGGCTAAAATGATGGAAGAAATGGTGAAGTAAAAGAACTGAGAAGAACATTTCAAAATGTGGCTCAAGAAGACAAAGTAAAGTATTATAATGAAATATACATAATTTTAGGAGCTCTGGTGCCTTTAAAAGCTAGTTGTTGTTTTGTTGTTGCTAGAGCATATAATAAATATTGTTGTTGTTGTTATGTGCCGTCAAGTCAGACCCAACTCATAGCAACCTCTCCTTGGTTTTCCCAGGCAGTGTCACTATGGAAGTAGATTATTGCCCAACCTTCCTTCTGAGGAGTGGCTGATGGGTTTGAACCGCCTACCTTAAGGACTATGTTACCAAAGCGCCCAATAAATATTAGTACTGCCTAATAGACATAGAAAAAGAAGTTCTGAGGTTGCCTAAGATCCTGAAGAACAGGGAACCAGGGATAAAAGCCTAGGGAATTTCAATGTGCAAGGGTGTTATTGAAGATAAGGTAGTGTGGGATTAGGTAGTAAAGATTAAATGATGATTCCAGGACAAAAGTATGCACAGATGATTTTTTTTTTTTTAAATAAGACTTTTCTGTAACTTTTCTTGTATCTCACTTTGGGTAATCTCAAAAAGACATAATGAAATAAAATATTCAGTTCTAACAATGTAACTTTCTGAGGAATCTAAGTGGAAAAGATGTAATCTGGATGGAGTAGAGGAGAATGAGCAAGGATGTCAGGAAACTCCCTCAAGAGATGGGTAACACAAGTATAGATAAACGCATATGGATTGCTCAGGTGCTTTAGTTTGCTTTAGATTGCTCTAGTTCTTGAGTCTGCTCCTTATCAAAACTAGCTCAAAAGTTGGAAGTAAAAGTTACATAAATTACAAGTAAAGATTATCTGCCATTTGAATCTGGAGATATATTGAGCTATCTCCTTACTCAACCTCATTATGCTGTTGTTAGGTGACCTCGAGTTGGTTCCAACTCAGCACCCATATGTACAATAGAACAAAATACTGCCCAGTCCAGTGCCATCTTCACAATTCTTGCCACGGTTGAGCTTTTCATCACAGCCACTGTGTCAATCTTCCTCATTGAAGGTATTCCTCTTTCACATGGACCCTCCACTTTACCAAGCAATATATCTTTCTCCAAGGGTTCTGAAACTTGATCTTGAATGGAGAATGGCTAAAATGAATGGAAGAAATGAAGAAGTAAAAGAACTGAACAGAAGATTTCAAGAAGTGGCTCAAGAAGACAAAGTATTATAATGAAATACACAAAGACTTGAAGTTAGAAAATCAAAAAGGAAGAACACACTTGATATCTCTCAAGTTGAAAGAGCTGAAGAAAAAATTCAAGCCTCTAGTTGCAATATTGAAGGATTCTATGGGCCAACTATTAAATGATCCATCAAAAGAAAAAAAGAAGGAATACAGAGAGCATTAAAAAGAATTGTTCAACATTCAACCATTTCAGGAGGTAGCATATGATTAACAACTGATGGTATTGAAGGATGAAATGCAAGCTACAGTAAAGGAACTTGTGAAAAACAAGGCTCCAGGAATTGACAGAATATCCAAACTCATCATCCTCACTCTCAAACCTGTACTTCTAGCTAGGTAGTCCCTACTGATTGATTACTTTTACCTATTACCTTTGTCTTTCACCCACATACATGATGTCTGCATTAAATGCCCAACCCAAGTCTCTAAACCTCTGTAGGAAGGGTTTCCTTATGATTTGGGTATACCCTGATCTCTCCCTCCTTTGAAGCATCTTGTAACTCATGATCCACCCAAGTCATACCTAAAATATAGTCTGTTACATAATGTCTGATATTATTTCACGTGTACAGGCTTATAATATCTCCATCTAGATTGTTTAAGACATGACTATGCCTTCTACTTCTGTCTACACAGCATTGAACATAGGATAACTGACTCATTGAATGTCTGAGCTAGAACAGAGATTTAATTTAAAATATAAGGATGAGGCCACTAAAGTAAAGTAACTCTTCCAGTGTTGCTCAGAGGCTTAGATACAGTGTCAAAAGTGGGATATAAAATTTCTGACCCAAGTCTGATGCTATTTTCACTGTACTGCATAACTTTCAAGATCTTAAGATTAGTGATATAAATTTAATTACTTTGGAGTCCCTGACATTCTTAGAGGCACTCCCTTATAAACAAGGCTCAGAACCTGTCACTTTATTTTTGGCATTTAAAAGAGTTGGCAAACGAAAGAGTGCCCCTCAAAAGAACATGTAACCTGTACATGAACAGAGAGCTTTAGTTTTTATAACCACTGTCTTTGCTCTTTGGTTTTATCTACTTAATCAGCAAGAAGGAGGGTTAATATCATTTAAAGTAAATCACTCTACCTGACTGCAAGACCATCTTTCTGTCTTCTCAAACAGTTAGCAAGTCTATAAATTCAGTGCCAAATGTCAAGTGGAAAAGATCTAGCTACAACTGGAGACTTCATCAAAAACTTGCCTGTCCCTCCCAGCTATAGATCACTCAGAATTTTCCCAGCAGCATGTGAAATTTCTTCCAAAGGAAAAAGGAACAAACATGTAGTCAGAGAAGAAAGGTAAAGGGCAGACAAAAAGCACAAAGTAACAGACAACACAAGAGAAGTCTCCCTTTTGCAAAGTGTTTATTGTTTGATCTCTACCCCAATTCTGCAACACACACACAAGTGGGTGACAGCTGCCAGTCTGCAGACACAGGTGTGAATTGCTGAAAGTGTAGAACACCTGTCTTTTAAAACCTGACAGTAAAGATTAGCCTCAAGAAATTTTATAGGGACAATGTACATTGAGGGTAGTGATAAAACTGGTTGAGAGTGGTACCCATGGGGCCTAACATATGTGTTGTGTGAAAGTAACAATCTATATAAGGTTCTCTTGAATCTTAAACAAAATAGGCTCTCCTTAATCTTGGAGGGAGAGGGCTGACCAACCAATTAGTTCTAGCCTTGGAAACTAAAAGGGCAACTAAACAACTCTTCGATTTTTAAGTTTGTTTTGGCCTTGTACTGTTTTTTCTCTGCTGCAGTAGGAAGCTACTAGAGCTGCCTTAAACTAGTTTTTCACATGTCTTTTTTTTTTTTTTCAGATGCACTCATAGAGCTGGGTTTCTGAAGTTTGCTAATTTATAAAATAAATTCATACAGGAATGAAAAATCTAGGTATCTGTTATGTTTTGAATCTCAGAAAATATTTAGCTTCTACACTACAACTAGGAGCTCTGGTAGCATAGTGCCTAAGGCATTTGACTGCTAACCAGAAGGCTGGTGGTTCAAACCCACCAGCCACTCCTCAGAAGGAAGGTTGGGCAATCTACTTCCATAGTGATACTGCCTTGGAAACCCAAGGAGGGGTCGCTATGAGTCGGGTTTGACTCGACGGCAGTGTGTTTGTTTTGTTCGGTTTACACTACAACTAGAGGAAATTTTTTAAAAATTAAGCTCATGCCTCCTTGAAAGCCACTCATTTAATGTATACATGATTTTCTTCTTATTGTGCTGACCCAGATTAATCCTGGAACCAAGTTAATGAACACATATCCTACATGGTGCTGATGATTATAGCACATTTTATTACTGCAGTAGAGATACAATGATACAACAATTGTAGGCTCCAGTCCTTGTAAAGATTACATGATAGGAAACCTTCTGCTCTGACCTGTAGGATTGCTATGAGTCAGAATCAATCCAACCGCATATAATGACAACAATACCTAAAAAAAAAAGTAAACCCAGTGCTGTCAGGTCACTTCTAACTCATGATGACTCTTTGTTTTACAGAGCAGAACTGCTCCATAGGGTTTTCCTGGCTGTAATCTTTATAGGCCTTTCTTCCACAGCAACTCTGTGTGGGTTTAAACAACTAACCTTTAGGTTAGTAATCCAACCTGTTGTCATCAAATGTATTCTGACTTTTATTGCTCCTTTAGGACTCCTGTGGCATAGTGCCTAAGGGATTTGACTGCTAACCAGAAGGCTGGCAGATCAAACCCACCAGCCACTCCTGGGAAGGAAGATTGGGCAATCTACTTCCGTAGTGATACTGTCTTGAAAACCCAAGGCAACCCACCCCAAACTGCAACCCACACACAAGTGGGTGACAGCTGCCAGTCTACAGACACAGGTGTGAGTTGCTGAAAGTGTAAAACACCTGTCTTTTAAAACCTGACAGTAAAGATTAGCCTCAAGAAATTTTGTAGGGACAATGTACATTGAGGGTAGTGATAAAACTTGTTGAGAGTTTTATCCCAAAACTAAATACCCCCCAAGGAGGGGTCACTATGAGTCAGATCTGACTCAACGGCAATGAGTTTGTTTTTTTGGTATGTTGTTGTTATGTCCAATTGAGTCGGTCCTGACTCATAGCAACCCCTCCTTGCGTTTCCGAGATAGTATCACTACGGAAGTAGATTACCCAACCTTCCTTCCGAGGGGTGGCTGGTGGGTTTGAACCGCCAGTCTTCTGGTTAGCAATCAAGTGCAGAGTAAAACTGCCCCATAGGGTTTTCAAGGCTGTAATCTTTATGGAAGCAGACTACCTTATCTTTCTCCTGCCAAGCGGCTGTTGTTGTTGTTGTTGTTATGTGCCATCGAGTCGGCCCTGACTCATAGCAACCCCTCCTTGGGTTTCCAAGGCAGTATCACTATGGAAGTAGGATTGCCCAACCTTCCTTCTGAGGAGTGGCTGGTGGGTTCAAATCACCCATCTTCTGATTAGCTGATGAGTGCTTAACCACTGAGCCAACAGAGTTCCTTCTTTTGGTTAGTAGTCAAGCCACCTAGGGCTGAAACATTTGTGCCACCCAGGGAATATATATATTACACACACACATGCATACAAACACACACACACACAATATACATACATACATATATGTATGTATATTGTGTGTGTGTGTGTATTTATATGCATGTGAAAACTAGAAATGAATAAGGAAGACCAAACAAGAATTGATGCACTTGAATTATGGTGTTGGTGAAAAATACTGAATATACTATGGACCACTAGAAGGATGAACAAATCTTTCTTGGAAGAAGTAGAACAAGAAAGCTCCTGAGAAGGGATTATGGCAAGACTTCATCTCATGTACTTTGGACATGCTATCATGTGGGACCAGTTCCTGGAGAAAGACATCATGATCATGCCTGGTAAAATAGGTCACTGAAAAAGGGGTAGACCTTCAGTGAGATGGATTAACATGGTATCTGCAGCAATGGACTCAAACAGAGCAATAATTGTGAGGGTGGCATAAGGCCAGACAGTGTTTTGTTCTGTTGTACGTAGGCTCACTATGACTTGGAAGTGATTCAACAGTACCTAACAACAGCAACGTGTGTATTTTAAGATTGACTAGTAATATGTCACTACAGCTTACAACTAATATATTTATTTCTGCAAGCTTTGAATGTTATTAGACATTTATAGTCAATAAGACTTAATGTTGCAATACAGAGCCAGGATTAAGGTGAAGCAAATGAGATTCCTACAGTGCAAAACTTTTTCTTTCTTTTAATTTTTATTGTGATTTGGGTGAAAGTTTGCAGAGCAAATTCACTTTCCATACAGCAGCTCACATATATTTTGTCTCATGACATTGACTACAATTTACCACAATGCAACAGCTCCCCTCCCACTTCCTATCGCTGGCTCTTACCTGTGTACTTCCCTTCCATGCACTCCTGCCCCCCCTCCGCAGCTGTCTCCCTGTGCATACACAGCCCTTCTATTCTCCCATGATTGTTCTCTCCAAGGAGTGTATCTACCTAATATAAATGTTTGTATGCCTGTCTTTTATTTGGCTGGAAGCCGCAGGAGTGGATTCAGTTCCAGACCTGAAGGGCAGCTAGGGGCCATAGCCTCAGTGGTTCCATCAGGCTCTATCAGACCAGCAAAACTTGTCCTTTTTTTTTTTTTTTTAATGATTTTTAGTTTTGTTCCATGTTGTTCTCCCACTCTATCCAGGATCCCCTGCATAGATACCCTCTGAGTGGTTTACAATGGTAGTTGGGCACCATCTAGTTCTTCTCGCCTCATATTTGTATAGGCTGAGGATCGCATGGTGTACCAGTCACTTGGACTAATTGTTTTCATGCATCTTTAGTTTTCTTCATTCTTCTTTGCTGTGGATGAGGAGAGACCCATTGTTATATCTAGATGGCTACTTGCAAGTTTTAAGATCCCAATTGCTACTTGCCAAAGTAAAATGTGGAGTAATGTTTTTGTGTAATATGTTATCCCAATTGAGCTTGATGCCACTAAGGTACAAAATATGAGATATTTACTCTGAGGTTTGATACTACCATCATAGGACTTTCAAAGTGAGTATCTTCTTAAATTTCTCACCCTTGGGGCCTCATTCACCTCACTATCATTCCAGCCTTAGTTAAAAATTGCACTCTGCCTTCTTTGCCAATAAATGATCTACTATGCTATCTTGTACTGAGTATTATAGTTTATCTACCCTGGTAGAGCCTCTCCTTACTATTTATTTTGCATGTGATTTAGACCCATAAATGTCTAATTACATGTGTGTAAGGTATAGGAATGGATCAAACACACAAAAGAGAGTATCATGCCAGAAGTTAAAATGTCAACTTCACAGTCACTGAAAGAAAAGAAGAAAGACATGGTAAAAATACTAGAAAGCATTTGAGATTGATGGAAATTCTTTGGAATTATGAAGGGTATTATAAACTTCACTGCCTGGGATTATTGACCAACAATTGTTTGAAGTGTAGCTGAAAAAAAATGCTGGGTGGTAGCCATGTTCTAACATCAGGAGATTTGGAAAGAATAGATTAAAAAAAAAAAAAAAAAAGTCTAGTTTATAGATGTGGTAACCATCTCCTCAGAGAGTAACTTATAGTAACTCAACATAGCTGTGATTCAACTATCTCTTGAGCTCATCATTTTGTGACCACCTGTCTTGTTCCAGATATTTTGCTAGTAATCTATCACACATTATCTTTAACTATTACAGCTACCTGATTTAATGATGAAGTCATCCAGTTTCAGAGGGAACGATGTAATTACTAGTGCCCATGAAGCTAGCAATCATCAGAATCACTTTCAGCAAGCAAGGTTGTGTTATCTGCATATTGCAGATTTTAATAAGGCTTTCTCCAATCTTGATGACACAGTCTTCTTCATATAGTCCAGTGTCTTGGAACATTTGTTCAACATACAGATTGAATAAGTATGGAGAAAAGAAACAACTCTGACACAAATCTTTCTTTATTTTAAACCATTCAATATACCCTTGTTTTATTTGAACAACTGCATCTTGGTCTGTGCACAGGTTCCTCATGAGTATAATTAAGTGTTCTGGAATTCCCATTCTTCACAATGATATCCATAATTTGTTACGATCCACACAGTCGAATGCCTTTGTATAGTCAATAAAGCACATACAAATGCTGTATATTTTTCTAAACTGTTCTGGTTACAAGTGGCAGAAACTAACTCAAAATAGCATAAGCAGAAGAGTAGCTTATGAAACCAGTTCATATAACCAAAACCACAAGGATAGGCTGAATGTAGCCACAGTGAATTTATAGGTTCAGAAAATAGCATCAGAACACAATCTTGCTTTCTCCAAATCTGAGACCTTCAGTGCTCCATCTGTGCTTACTTTCCAGGTGTCTGTCAAATCATGTTAGCAAAATGCTCCAGGCTTATGACTGTATCTCACCATGCCAAATTGAAAGTAACTTTTCTTTCAGAGTTATTCTATACAAAGTCCCGGGATTAAGTATAACTGAACTACCTTTGTTCACATTCACAGCTTTGAATATGAAACAGTGACAAACAGATATAGTGCGTGATTGGCCAATCTTCAGTTCTTTTCCCCTATTTGGTGCTGAGGAAGGAGAAATCCTACCTGAAACAGGCACTGAGATTGTGAGAGGGGTAGTGTCATAGGAAAATCAGAGGTTATCAGAGAATGGTGGAATGGAATAAGCACAGGGTTGCTGGTAAAACAGACCATCAATTAAATTTAAATATAAGATAAACAGTGATTTTTTTTTTGTCATACGTTTGTTCTAAATAGTATATCATTTTTAGTATAAATATACCCCATGGGGTATTTGGGACATTCTTATACTAAGAAATTATTCATTGTTTATATGAAGTTCATATATAAACCAAAGGAGCTCTGGTAGCATAGTGCCTAAGGCACTTGACTGCTAACCAGAAGGCTGGT
>NW_006921929.1:250149-261025 GCF_000298275.1 Orycteropus afer afer
CTCCTCGGAAGGAAGGTTGGGCAATCCTACTTCCATAGTGATACTGCCTCGGAAACCCAAGGAGGGGTCGCTATGAGTCGGGGCCGACTCGACGGCATATAACAACAACAGCAACAACATATAAACCAATGCTCTATATTTTTGTTTGTTGAATCTGGCAATCCTAGATAAGCAAAAGCAGCCAATGTTCATTGCAGAGGTCTGTTATTTACATTTTGCACATGAGGATGTTATACCCTAGAGAAATTCCAGCTTGAGCCACAAACCACAAATATAAAGTATCTTGACAGTATATAAACTCATGTCTATTTAACTATGAAGTCCCTGTTTATTCCACTCCTTTCTTTCTTCACCCAAGATTCCTTAAATTAAGAGGTCCGATAGGATCACTATGAGTTGAAATCAACTAGAGACACTTAGTAACAGCAACATGTGCTTAAATTGAACTACACAAAACTAAACTTGGCTTTAAAGTAATGTTCAGCTTTGACCAACTGAAATGATCTCCTGATTCATCAACACCAACTTCAGCAAAATCAGAAAACTTAAAAGCTTCAATATTTTTCTAAGATTCCAATGAACCAATTCTGTAAAATGTGCCTTTTCCACCAGTTTATTTCTTGTTCACCTGCCTCATTAATAAGAATATTCTAAGACAGAGGAAAGAAAATATAGGAAGGGGCTTAAGAAGATAATACAGAATTGAGCTTAATCGTACATAACTGTGCTATTGTTTGTTGCCAGCGAGTTGGCTCCCAACACATGTAGACCCCATGCACAACAGAATGAAGTGTTTCCTGGTCCATGCCATCCCCATGAGTGACTGTTAATTGGACTGTTGTCATCGATAGGGTTTCATTATCTGATTTTCAGAGTTATATCTTCAGTCCTTTCTTCCTAGTCTATCTTAGTCTGGAAGCTCCATTGAAATTTGTTCAGCATCATGGCAACATGCATGTCTCCACTGGCAAATGGGTGGTGGCTAATTGTAAGGTGCATTGGTTGGGAACCACATCCAGGTCTCCTCCATAGCACGTAAGAATTCTATCACTGAACCACCTTGCATCATCCACACATAACTTGCCAATAAAGGAAAAGGGTTTTGATAGTGCCTGGTGCCAGAAGGTCCATAGTGACAAGAAGTACTGACAACCTGTGATCTATGAAAGAGCAGGAAATTAAAATCCTACCACACAAACGTTAAAGAAAATAGCAATCTTTTTTTCATTGGCTTTAAGTACATAAAGTGAACACAAATTTTAGATTCAGCATTATCACTCCAGAGTTATCTTCTTTGTTATCATGTCAGGAAAAGAAAAGCAACTGGTTCCATTTCATTTCCTGATACACTGTACCTACAATATCTTTTATCACCTCACAAACAGAAATTAGCATATTACAGCTAAATGAACCTTTTATTTTAATCACAAATCATCTAACTGTGCTTATCAAACTTCTCTCTGTAGACAAAACATAAAGACTTAAGAAAATAGATGAGAGAACTTCCTAGAGAATGCCTGCTTAAACTCATTCATTAGCTCATTAGAATGGATTAGGCCCTATCACTATGGAAAATCTTCAGGATGCTCAGAAACCAAAACAAATAGTCCATTCATATAAAATAGTGAGACAGAGTAATGAAATCTTTAATTGGATTCAATTAGTAAGTCATTCTGTTATGTTCACCCATGTTACCAGAATAATGCAGCCCTCCTGCATTGATATAACCAGGAAGAAAATAATAACAGCAATAACAGGAACACTTATTTAACACTTACAATGAAGTAAGTTCTATGCAAAATAATTATATTTAGCTTATTTTGAATTTACAACAATTTTACTACTTGTGTCTTATCTCCACATTTTACAGATGAGGAAACTGTGGCTGTGAGACTTATGGAATTTACTCAGTGGTGGAACTGGGGTTTAAACCTGAATCTATTCTGCTTAAAAGTTGATGCCTTTGAGGACCACGTCAGACTGCCTCCATAGACTATAAAATGACTATTAAATCAAGGTCTGAAAATCTTTTAAATATTCAAAAACGTATTCATTTATACATTTGCTACTCATCAAATTAATTTAAGTAGCTGGACTTTAAGCTTCTTTACAGAGAAATAATCAATTCAGGACTAAAATCCTCTTAGGGAATTTGCCAAAACAGAGGAATACCATGCATTACCTTCTTTCTGAAGTCTCCCATAGCAGTGCCTGATTTAAGCTTTTCCTCCTGATCAGCACCCAAAAACTCCAGGAGAATCCCACCCTACCCTGCATCTATCATAGCAGAAATGGAGACAGCAACTCGCTTTTTGCAAGGGCTCTTAAGTGATTTAGTGGCCATTACCCCAGCTGGAGGGAGCTCTGGTAGCATACTGCCTAAGGCACTTGACTGCTAACCAGAAGGCTGGCGGTTCAAACCCACTTCTCAGAAGGACGATGGGGCAATCTACTTTCATAGTGATACTGCCTCAGAAACCCAAGGAGGGGTCACTATGAGTTGTATCCAACTCGACGGCACATAACAACAAAACAACAACCTCAGCTGGATAGAGGTGAGATGTACTTCCACTCTATTATAACCTAGCAACCAGTCAATTCAAATGACTACTACTGTTCACAGTAAGACTAGTAAAATATTATAACATATATTGGACATAATACCTATGTGGATTCTGGTCTTCTTTTTTCTTCATTCCCTAAAATTCTCAACCTGACCTCCCCCTTCTTCTTCTCAGTAAATAGCACCACCATTTACTCAGTTGTTTAGGCTGCAAAGCCTGATGCACTGGTCAGCTAACCAATCATCCATGGTTATGGGAGAGAGGGTTAAGCACTTAATAGTGAAAACAACAACTATCAAAGCATAGCCACCTAGCTGAGGATTTGACCTCCTATATAACTTTGACTGACATGTTCTGTAAAGTGGACGATCACTCAGATTAGCTGTTGACATTTTAACAAGGACTATAAGGAGATACTTGCTTGAGGCAGAAGAGTGTAACTAATATTAGGAACCCTCAGTTCCAAGGGACCATTGCAGAAAATTGTACAGGAAGGAATATATATATATATATATATCTTTTCAGACCTCAAATCCATTAAATGATCAATCTCTTTACCTAGCATTTGAGTACTTTTTGTCTAATCATGACTATTATTATCCCATTAAAAGTATTTATTAAGTATCTATCAACATTTCTATGTCAACCAGAATCCCACAGAGAACTTTCCTAGGTCATTTTCAAACACATGCTAATCTTGAAACACCTCTTCAGAGAAAGCATTATTACTCCCACTCTGCAGATAAGTAAACTAAAATTCACAGAAGTTTGTAACTTACCTAAAGTTAAAAATAAATAAACAAATAAAAGCACCATGATTTAATTCAAAGAATCAAATCTTTCCTCTGTATTATGGCTAAGAAAGCGAGGACTTGACATGAAGTAAGTTGAGAATACCAGGCATGAAGGAATTTTAAGGCATTTCTTCAGGGAAGTATGGAAAGACAGTGGTGGTTCCTTGGTAGAAATGCCGCTTTCCATGTGAGAAACCGAGATTCTACTCCAGACAAGGCACCTCACATGCAGCCACCATGCATCTATCAGTGGAGGGTTGTGTGGGGCTATTATGCTAAATAGGTTTTAGTGGAGCTTCCAGACTAAGAAGAATTAAGAAAAAAGGTCTATTTCCAAAAATCAGTCAATTAAAACTTTATGGATCAAAATGATCCTATCAGGCAGCATTTCATTCCTTTGTCCATGGAATTGTCTTGAGTTGGGGACCACTGAATAGTAGCTACTGAAAACAACTACAGAAGTATAACAGAGTCATTTAAAGATTGATTACTGTGTACTTGAACTTGGATTCAAATTTTATTTATGCTAGTTATTAGTTTGTATCTTTGGGAAATTTACCTAATCTCTCTGAACTCCAGTTTGTTTTTATGCAAATGTAAGATACTAATGGTAATCTTTATCATCATGTTGTCCACAAGTTTAAATATGAGACTATGCATGAAAGACTCAGCCCAGTGCCAGGCCTGTGGAAAGAATTCACTACCAGCAGGACAGTTAATATCACTTTTCATACATGTAATTTTATTTATTTTGTTGTTGTTGAGAATATACACAGAAAACATACACCAATTCAACAGCTTTTATGTGTACCACTTAGTGATATTGTGTGACCAGTCTCACCTTTAAGTTTTTTATTCAAGTCCTTTACCCATTTCCTGATTTTCTTATTTTTTGGTCTTTCTTTCATTAAGTTGGTGAAGTTTTATATGTATTTTTGTTGTAAGACTCTTGTCTGATATATGGTTTCCAAACATACTCTGTCAGCAGCTTGTCTTTTCATTTTTTTTCAGTAAAGTCATTTAATGAACAAGTTTCTAAGTTTTATGGCTTCTTATGTATTTTATCTTTTGCTGTTTGTGGTTTTGTTATAGTATTAGATAATCCATTGCTAAAAGCTAGGCCTAACAGTGTTGTACTTGCTTTTTTCCCTAAGACTTTTGTGATTTTAGTTTTACGTTTAGGTACTTAATCCATATTGAATTTGTTTTATGTATGGCATGAGGTATGGATCCGATTTCATTTTTCTGCATGTAGAAATCCAATTTTCCCAGAAAAATTTATTGAAGAGACTCTTCTTTCTCCCTCAAATGGTCAGTATCATCTTTAATGATATTGCTATTATTATTAGACAGTATGCTTCTGGAAAACATAGACAAAATTTCATTCACCACTATAACTCCAGTGGATGGCTGAGAGCAGGGACGGAATCTTTTTGTTATTGTCATTGAATTTTAAAGAAATTAAGTCGTATATTCTCAGTGACTTCCATGACTGACATTATGGACCTAACTTAGGTCACCAGTCTTTATGATCAGAGTGTTATAAATTATTAGCACCTTCATAAAATGGCTGTGCAAAACTGTGAATTCTTGGACACATGCATTTTAATTTTTTTAAATTTTTCTAAGTAAATAGATGCATGAACATGATTTAAAAATTACAGAAAAAAGTAATAAAATAACAGGGAAAGAAATCTTCCATATGTAGTTTTCTCAGTGCTGCCCTATAGACCATTAAGAGCTTAAAGTGTCTGATATATTTTTGAAGGAAAAATAAAATACATGCACATTCTTTTTAAAATGAAATAAAGAACAAATAGTTCTCCCTCAGAACATAGTGTCCCCAGGCAACAAATGAAATAGCACACATCCTTTATAATCAGGGTTATTCTTACATTTCTCCATTTTGCTTTACTGTTCTTGCTAATTCTAAATTCCAGAGGCATATCATAGCACAGAGGGCTAGGGAGTGAAGTAGAGCCACTGTGAGGAAAGCTTTAGACTCAAATTACAATTAATGCTTAATGAGATGATCTGAACTTCTGTCCCATATGTGCAGGCTCTGATCTGCCTCCAGAATGGATTTATTTGCCCATATTGGGAAAATGTACCCAATGCTCTAAGCAGAAAGCATTTGTGTTACAAGTAGATACTGTCAAGCCTGGACAGTAATTTCTCAGGACCTAAAATTCTTTATAATAATTCCAAAATTTATAGTCGCTATGAGAGAACAGGATATAAAAGGGAAGAACTGTGGGCTGTGGGAAATTTCCAAATATCATTTACATTTATTCTGACTGACAAGATGATTGCAAGGTAATGCCTACAAAATTGTTTGGGGATCACTTCCTCTCTCCAATCTCACCTCTCATGCTCTCTCCATGAGCTGAATGCTGCCTGGTTTAGGAAGGAACTTCATTTCTTCTTTTGCAGATTATATAAATCTCTCTTTTTTTTTTTAGTGGTTTACTCATCTTTTCATTTGTATTGCAGCATTCTATAGCTTGGTACATATATAAATTAGTACATTAACACAATTTGGAATATCTATAACACACATACCTTCTTATTAACAGAATTTTATATATTTTCAAACCCATAGACATTATGTTGCTAAAATTGTTTCTATTTATCCAAAACTGACCAATTATCAAGGTTTGTCTGAAAAAAAAATAATACACAAATAATACTTAAGTGTCATTTACCATGTGCCTTCTGTGTGTTAAAGGTGCTCTGGTGATGGAGTTGTTAAGGCACTTCTCTGGTAACCAAAAGACCAGCTACTCTGGGAGAAAGATGAGGCAGTCTGCTTCCATAAAGATTTACTGCCTTGGAAACCCTATGGACCAGTTCTACTCTATCCTATAGGGTAAATATGAGTAGGAATCCATTGGAGAGAAGTGAGGTGTTTTTGGGGGGTGGGGTTGGGGGTGGTTTATTTTTTTTATTTTTGGTATGAACCCTATAGCTCATATATTCTTCTACTACCACATCTCATGTCTCACATTACAGTGGTCAGTAGGTAGCTGAGGGATATTGGCTCCAAGAACATCCTCCCATACAAAAATCCTAGGATGCTCAAGTCCCTTACATAAAATGATGTAGAATTTGCATATACCCTATGCACATCCTCCTGTATATTTTAAACTATTACCAGATTACTTATAATACCTAATATAATGTAAATGTTATATAAATAACATGTTACTCTCCCTCTTAGCCTTTGAGGGAATTCGTTGACCACTTACTGGCTCTTCACACACACACACAAACACACACACACACACACCACCCAATAGTTTCCATCCTGGTCGGTTGAATCTCAGGTATGGAGAGCCATACAAGGCCAACCAACTATACGCTCATTTACAGTAAGTGTCCTGAGTTTGGAAAAAAAAAAAAAAAAAAAAGTAGTACTTAAGTTATTTCATTATTGAACATTGGAATTCATGCTATTTCTGGGTACATTAAGAAACAAGAAATAAGAATGCTTTTCTGGTGTTTTCAGATTTGTCTGATTTAAAAATATTTCTGAGGAAAGCTGGCCTTTTAGGCCTTGCCCCAGTCTCCAAATTGAATGTCTAACTCCAACCTGTCTTCTTTCTTGTGAGAACATTTCTGCTGAACTACATACAAAGAGGCCTCAAGCATGCACCAGGCTCCCTCCCGATACCAGAATCCTCAAAGCTGAGCTAGGGCTGCAGATGTGATGTGTTTCCCTGAAGGTCTAGGATTAGGTGGGCCTTTTGATGAGGGTTTAGTACTCTCACACAGGAGAGGCAGCTGGGCTACTGATAATGCGTAGGGCAGAGACCTGTTATCGCTGGTATTTGTTCTGTCTTGCTAAGGTGATTTCTTCAGCTTAGCATATAAAACAGTAAGAATTATCAAACAGAAAGGTACTTGAATGTCACTGAACAAGCTTTGAGTCACAAATTATGTTTAAAAAGTTTAATAAAAGCTACCCACAAGTGGCTTGTCCTGGAGTGAACAGAAAGATACAGAGATGGGAGAAATCTACCTCCCAGAATCCAGGGACTCAAAGAGCAACCAGCCCCTAGTAAGCTTCATGTTATCAGCTTTCCACATTGGCCAGCTGCCACTGTGGCTGCATTTTTGTTTTTTTTCCTCTGTCTTCTTCTCTCCTTTGTTTCTATTTCCCAAGTGTTTAAGGCATAAATCTGAGGCTTTTCCTCCAACCCAAACCTTATCATTAAGTATTGACACTGAGAAATTTGAAATGTCTCAGAACTAATGCCCTTCTGTGTCTTCAGCTGTTTAGTGGTGACAACAGTTTCTGTCAGACTGCACAACTTAACATGATGATTTTGCTTGTAAAGGGCTCAGCTCCCATTACGAACCTCATTCTTTTGTTGCTACTAGGATATATTTTTAAAAAGAAAAAAGATTGGTGTTGGATAGGGAAAATGGAAGTATAAACCAAAAACCCACTGACATTGAGTCAATTCCAACTCAAATCAACGGATATATCAACAAACAACAACAACAGAAGAAAAATACCTCAAACTCACTGCCATCAAGTTGATCCTACCTCAAAGTGACCCCCACTGGGTTTCCAAGAGTTTCTTTATGGAAGCCTATGGCCTCATCTTCCTTCCTCAGAAAAGCTGGTGGGTTTGTACCACCTACATTTTCGTTATTTGCAGAATGCCTTAACTACTACACCACCAAAAACCAAACCAAAAAAACAAAACTCACTGCAGTGAAGTTGGATCCGACTAATAGCAATCCCTCTTTCGGTTTCTTAGGCAATATCAGTACTGAAGGAGATTGCCCACTTCCAAGCAGTGGCTGGTGGTTCAAAACTTCTGGTTCGCAGTCAAATGTCTTAGGCACTATGACCCCAGAGATGTTTAATGGAAGTATAAAACCCAAGACCAAACCAAACCCATTGCCATCAAGTTGGATCTGACTCATAGAGACCCCTCTTTGGGTTTCCCAGGTGGTATCACTACGGAAGTAGATTGATTGCCCAGCCTTCCTTCCGAGGAGTGGCTGGTGGGTTTGAACCACCAGCCTTCTTGTTAGCAGTCAAAGGCCTTAGGTACTATGCCACCAGAGCAGATTAAAAATAGAAGGAACAGTTTTTGTAATGTAGCTTGGCTAAAGTTAGAACAATATAAAGTCCCGTCTGTCCAAGCCAAGAAAGGACACAACACTCTTATCTCACATCTGTTGCTGAGTATCAAAAAGATGGCCTGAGGATACTTAGTTCTAATGGGTCCAGGGTGCCCATAAGCCTGAGTAATTCCTGGTAAAAATGAGTAGTTTGAGTAATATACCTAACTTCATGACTGTGTATCTCCTCATATCTGAGACATGGTAGCTTAAATAAAGGCATCCATATACTTTATTTTTATTTATTTATTTTAATTTTAAAACCATGAAGAACACTGCAAAAGAAGAAATAGTGCCTAAGGCACTTGACTGCTACCAAGAAGGCTGGCAGTTCAAACCCACCAGCCACTCCTCAGAAGGAAGATGGGGCAATCTAGCAATCTACTTCCGTAGTGATACTGCCTCGGAAACCCAAGGAGGGGTCGCTATGAGACGGGTCTGACTCGAGGGCATATAACAACAACAACAAATAAAAAAATAAGAAGAAATGAAAAATTGAAAAATAATGAACATCAAATAATTTCTTCATGGTAAGGAATAATCCTGGGAGCTCTGGTAGCATAGTGGCTAAGACACTTGCCTGCTAACCAGACGGCTGGCAGTTCAAACCCACCAGCTACTCCTCGGAAGGAAGGTTGGGCAATCCTACTTCCGTAGTGATACTGCCTCGGAAACCCAAGGATGGGTCGCTATGAGTCAGGTATGACTCGACGGCACATAACAACAACAACAAGGAATAATCCTAAAAGATCCATCTGTGATTTTGAAAATATAAATCATTCATTACGTATATATTTACACCAATAAAAAGAAGTGAAAGGAAATAAAAAGAAGATAATTATGATTCTCCCCTGTAAACTGGAGTCATTATGCTTTTTCAAAAACTACTTGGTAAGTTTTAGGCCATTTTTATTAACTTTGCTTTAGAAGGACATGAGTGATTTTTGCATTCAATCAAGCCCCACCCCACCCCCATCTCTTTCTTTCAAACTTTGGTTATTGGTATTAATCTTCCTACAAGGTCAAGGTTTATTATATTAGCATTTTTAATCATATCACCATAATTGGTAATTTTCATATATTTAAGGAATATGGTACTAAGAAGTTATCTCCTTTATTATTAGCCCTTAATTAATTATATCAGTGTTTTTTTTTTTTTTAATAATCACTTCATATTCATCTCTTAAATCTTATTTATTTTATTTTTTTTCCTGTAAAATTATAAGGTGAAAAGTATTACCTTTTAGTACATTGAAGGTGTCATTTCATTCTCTGCCTTTGGGGACTGACCTTCAACTTGACGATTTCTCCTTTAAGCATAATATGGCAGCTTTTAAGATTTTGTTTGTTTGTTTCCTTTCTCCTTGATTTTTAGTTTCCTTTTTAGTTATCTTGATTAGAGTTCTTAGCACTCTTGAGGTTCCAGTAAGATGGTGGAATAGGCAGAAAGACTGCACAGACCCTCTTCAACAAAGAAAAGGGGAACCAATTAACTCAGATACAGAAGATAATTCTGGACCCCTGAGCCTTGTAGGGAAGGATATAGAAGTGGACTAAACTGCATCTAGCAGAAGAATTTGCATGAAAACACCAAAAAAGGAGACATACAGAGCTCCGGTCTGGCAGCGATCCCAAGGGCACATACAGCTTGGATATTGCCGAGTGGTGGTAAGACCTAAAAATTAACCTAAAAATCAGCCCTGTTAGCCAGGGGCTGCATGGAGGACTGCTCTGGTGGCTGGTGAATAAAAGGGGAAACAGCAAGGAGGAAAGCGGGCTGAGCTGTGGGCCTGTCCAGAGGGTGCAGCCATTTTGAATGTTTACAAGCCATTTGACCATTTTGGATATGTAAAACAACAGCATTCTTCCAGATTCCAGGGACTTAAGAACAGGCTCCACTTGCTAGGAACCCCAAGAACATTCCAGAAGCAGACAACTGGAAAGGTGTGACATTCCCCTTGTTACTCTTATACCCCACACCCTCTTGGTGAATGGAAGTGTGGCCACCCCTCACTCCACTCACTTTCTGGGCTAGTAGGAATTCAATCCTAGTTGGCGCACTCAGACAGAGCCTGGGTGCATTGCCACATCCTGCTCCAATTTTCTTTTCTTTTTTCTGTTTTTTCATTTGTTTCTTTTTGTCTGCTTTATAACTACTATTATTATTAATACTTTTGTCCTTTTTACTATTATTCTTTATTCTTCCCCTCCCAGGTTCTAGTTTTCAGCTTTTTTTTCTTTTCCCTGTTCCTGGTTGCAACTTTATTTTTCTTTCTCGTGGTTTTCCCAGTTCCTTGTTTTTCTTTTTGTGTTTTTCTCATTTTTTTCTTCATTATTCTCCTTCTCTACCTTTTTTCTCTTATTGCCCTTTCCCCAAAT
>NW_006921929.1:264620-265242 GCF_000298275.1 Orycteropus afer afer
ATGTATATATACATGTGTATATATATATATATATACACATACACATGTATATACACACACACATATATATGTGTATATATATATGTATATGTATATATGTGTGTGTATATACACACACATATATATGTGTATATATATGTATATGTATATATGTGTGTGTATACACACACACACGTATACATACACATATGTACATATTATATTTGATGTTTGCACAATGTTTCATATTTCTCTTTTGCGCTTTTATGCATTTATCATTTGTTCTTCTGTGCTTGAGCTTGGATATTAATTTCTCACCTACCTTCTAGTTTATATATTCTCTCTCCAATTATATCTCTTCTATTGATACTCTTCATGCTATTGTATTTTATCTTGCAGTTGAGATTCTTTTCATTTAATTTTTAAAAATTTTATTTTATTTTTGATGTGAAATATACACATCAGAACATGCTCCCATTTTAATTTCTATACATGTTGTTCAGTGATATTGGTTACATTCTTTACATTATGTCACTAATCTCATTATTTCTGCTCTACTTGTTTCAACCCCATTAATTTTGGAAGGAAAATTACTACTACTCTACTTCTGTAGAGACACTGCCTTGGAAACCCAAGGAGGGGT
>NW_006921929.1:265772-298209 GCF_000298275.1 Orycteropus afer afer
GGCACCACTGGTTCTGGTCTCCTGTTAGAGGAAACAGTGGCTCATGAAGCATACTGGTTCAATAGTTCAGTTGCTTTGCTGATTCTTGGGCTTCCTTCTTCCTCCAATGCTACAAACCAATAGTGAGCAATTATTTTATCTTGGATGGGCTTCAGAAGTTTTTAAGACTCCACGGCAGAATAGGCAGACAAGCTACACAGACCCTCTTCAACATAGAAAAGAGAAACCAATTGACATCGACAGAGATATAGAAGATAATGCTGGAGTCCTGAGCTTTGAAAGGAAGCATCAACTAGTGGAAAAACTTGAATGAAAACAGTGAGTACAGAGATGGACAGAGCTGCAGACTGTCAGCTGTTCTGATGGCACCAAAAGCTTGAATATTTCCAAGTGGTGTTGGGACCTGAAAATTGACCTAAAGATCAACCCAGGTCACCAAGGGCTGCAGGGACAACTGCACTGGTGACCTATGACTAGGAAGGGAAAAAGCAAGGAGGGAGAGAACCTGAGCTGTGAACTTTCAGCTGCCCAGAGGGTGCAGCCATTATGAATGTTTAGAGGTGGTGGCCATTTTGGATATTTAAAGTGACCAAGGGCACAACCATTTTGAATATATACAAGCAGAGGCCATTTTGGATATTTAAAATGACAACATTCTCATTCAGATTCCAGGGGCCTAAGAATAAGCTCCATTTGCCAAGGATGGCAAGAACATATTGGAGGCTGACAATGGGAAAGGAGAGAAGTGGTGAGTATATAAGTTTTGCCAAGTAGCAAATACAGGAACACAGTGCCCTGCTTACATAGATAACATCCAAACAAAACAAAGAAAATGAAAATCATGGGGAAGTCACTCCAACATAAAATCACCAAATAAATTAAAACACAAAAATGTCACAATGCCTTGAAGACAACAGAACATCACAGTCCACACAAAGAAGCAAAATAAAGCAAGAGAAACAAGAGACCAGGATACAGACCCAGAACACATCCCTGAGGAAGAAGCAGCATTGGAACTCCCTGATAAGGAATTCAAAAGAATTATATTTAGGTACCTTCAACAGATTGATGGACTGACAAGGAAAACACTGACAAAATTGAGGAAAACACAGAGAAAACCCTAGACAATTTTGAAAGACAATACAAGAAAAAATGAAAAAATTATAAATGATACAAAATCTACAGATAGAAATCCAGAAGATTAATGCTAAATTCTCAGAAATAGAAGACACAGTGAAAGGGCAAAGGAGTAGAATTGAATCAATGGATGACAATTATTGGGATTGAAGACAAATACCTCAATACTTCTTTGGAAAGGAATCAATCAGAAAAAAAGATCAAAACTAAATGAAGAAAGCTTAAGTTTCAAGTGGGATACCATCAAAAGGAATAACCTACGGGAGCTCTGGTGGCATAGTGCCTAAGGCATTTGACTGTTAATCAGAAAGCTGGCAGTTCAAACCCACCAGCCACTCCTTGGAAGGAAGGTTGGGCAATCTTCTTCCACAATGATACCTTCTCAGAAACCCAAGGAAAGGGTCACATGAGTCAAAGTTTATTCAAAGCAATGAGTTTGTTTGTTTGTTTATTTGTTTGTTTTGGTTAAACAGAATTCCAGAACAAATGAAACCAGAACAAATTGTCAAATATTTGTTGAAAGAGAATTTCCCTGGTGTGATGAAAAATGAGGATATATCCATTCAAGAAGTCCAACAAACCCCAAACAGGATAGAGTCCAAAAGAAAATCACCAACACATATCATCATCAAACTCACCTAAACCAAAAACAAAGAAAGAATCCTGAAAGCAGCATGGTTAAAACAAAAAGTTACCTACAAGGGGCAATCAATAAGACTAAGCTCAGATTTCTCAGCAGAAGCCATGCAGGTGAGAAGACAATGGGATGGTATATATAAAACCTTGAAGGAAAAATATTTCCAACCACGAATTTTGTACCCAGCAAAATTATCTCAAATATGATGGTGAAATTAGGGCATTTCCAAATAAGCAGAAATTAAGGGAATTTGTTAAAACTGGACCAAACTTACAAGAAATGCTAAGCGGAGTCCGGTGGACAGAGAAGCAATGACAGCAAAAAACAACTGACCATTAACAGGCATGATGACATAACCCAGAAAACAGCCCAGCTATGAAAGTATCCAAAGTAAGTAAAACTACAAGATTGTAAACAGGGAACCAGAGACATCAAGTGACAAATGAGGACCACTACAAACCAAAAAGAGGGAAAAAATTGTGTAGTTATAGAACTTCTAAATGGTAGGGAAGTCAAGACAACTGCAAGATAGAACAGACTGTTCTAAACTTGGGAAGAAAAGTATAAATCACAGGGTAACCTCAAAGAAAAATGATAAACCTTCACATCAAAATAAAAAAGAGGACCAGCACAAATATTTAGCAAATGCTAAAACAATAGCAATGAAGGAAGTGATAACATGATTCACAAACAAAACGAGCTCAGGACAGAAAATTATGGAACAAAGAAATTAGCAATATCCATTTGCAGAAAAATTAAAAAAGATCTGTACCTCACAACATACACAAAAACTAACTCCAGATGGATCAAAGACTTAAATATGAAACCTAAAACTATAAAGTTCCTCAAGGGAAAAATAGAGACAAATTTAGGGGCCCTAATTTATGGCATAAATAGGCTGTCAAGAAAACCAAAAATGCACAAATAGCTGAAGATAAACTAGATGAATAGGACCTTCTAAAAATGAAACTTTTATGTGCTTCAAAAGACTCCTCCAAAAGAGAACCTACAGATTGGGTAAAAGTATTCAGCAACAGCATACAGGACAAGGGACTTATCTCTAGAATTTATAGAAAACTCCAGTACCTCAACAACAAAGCAATTAACAATCCAATTAAAAAATGGGCAGCAGACATGAAAGACACTTCACCAAGGATGGTATTCAGATGGCCAGCAAATACATGAAGAAATGCTCACAATCATTAGCCATCAGAGAGATGCAAATGAAAACAACAATGGGATACCATCTCATCCCAACACTAATAGCAAAGTTCAATAAGACAGAAAATAACAAATGCTGGTGAGGATGTGGAGAGATTAGGACTCTCTACACTGCTGTTGGGACTGTTATATGATACAACCACTGTGAAAAACAGTATGGCAATTCCTTAAGAAGCTAGAATTAGAAATACCATTTGACCCAGAAATCCCATTACTAGGTATATATCCTAAAGAAGTGAGAGCCAGGACAAAAACATATATGCACACCCATGCTCATCGCAGCAATATTTACAACAGCAAAAAGATGGAAACAACTTATGTGCACATCAACAGAAGAATGGATAACCAAAGTATGGCACATACACAAAATGGAATACTATGCAACACTAAAGAATAATGTAGAATCTACAAAACACTGCATAACATGGATGAACTTGGAGGACATTATGCTGAGTGAGATAAGTCAATCCCAGAAGGACAAATATGGTGTTAGTTTGTTATTGTAAAATGTCAAGGAAAGACTTACATATGGAAGGAAACTTCCTTTGTTGGTTCCTAGGAGTGGGAGAGGAGGGGAGGGAACACTACAAAAAGTATTGACCTATATGGCTTTAGTTTTGTGTATTTCACTGTACATAACTATATTTCAATAAAATGTATTAAAAAGAAAGAAAGAAAGAAAGTTTTAAAAACCCCAGATACTACTCATGGAACTGGGAAGTAGCACTGAACTTTCAAAAAGAGTATTATGCCAAATGCCCCTACTTCCATGAAGTATCTGGTTATATCTAAGGACTATCAACAGTCTTTTCTCTAGTTATAGATTTGTTGCGGTTTTCTACTTCTTCTTAGATTAGGTTGGGTGGGTTATGTGCTTTCAAGTATTTGTTCATTTCATCTGAATTATTAAGCTCTCGGGAGTACACCTTCTCATAATATTCTGTTCTCTTTTTTAAATATCTTTTGGTTTTGTTGTACTAGCTTCACTTTCATTCCTTATTTTGGTCATTTGCATTCTTTAATTTTTTTTCATTTTTCAATTTAGCTAAAGATTTGTCATTTTATCATTCTTCTCAACCAAATTTTGGTCTTGTTGATTCCTTTTTTTTTTTTTTTTTTTTCTCCCTGTTCTCTGTTTCTGCTTTGATTTTTGTTATTTCTTTCCTCTGGTAGATTTAGGTTTAGCTTATTTTTTGTAGTTCCTTATGTTATAGAGTTAGGCTGTATACTTGTGATCTTTCCTCATTTTTGATAAAGGTACTTATATTTATAAATTTCCTCCTCATGACTGCCTTTGCTGCATCCCATAGGTTTTAGAATGTCATGTTTTCATTTTCATTTAGCTTCAACTATGTAGATAGATAGATAGATAGATAGATAGATGGATAGATGTTTGTATGTATATGCATATATGAACTCTGGTAGCGTAGTGCCTATAGCATTTGACTGCTAACCAGAAAGCTGGCGGTTCAAACCCACCAGCCACTCCTTGGCAGGAAGGTTGGGCAATCTACTTCTGTAGTGATAGCGCCTCAGAAACCCAAAGGGTTGCTATGAGTTGGATCCAACTCGACAGCAGTGTGCGTATGTGTGTGTGTGTGTGTGTGCATGTGCGTATATATATCCATACATGTATGGATATATATATGCACAGACACACACACATACAAGCTCAAACTCATTGCCTTCAAGTCAATTCTGACTCATAGTAACCCCTGTTGGGTTTCGGAGAGGGTAAATCTTTATGGAAATAGATTGTCTGGTCTTCCTTCTGTGGAGTGACTGGTGTGTTTGAACCACCAACCTTGTGGTTAGTAGTCAAGTAAGTGCCTCAGGCACAATGTCACCAGAGGTCATATATACATACAAACAGTTTGTTAGTATTTGTTTCATAAATTTTGATGCATTACTGTTGAATATGTATATATTCATGACTGCTTTTTTTCTTAATGAGCTATCTCTTTTATTAAAGGATACTATAGTATCCTTTTTCATCTTATATAATAGTTTTCTACTTAAAGTCTATTTTATTTGATATCAGCACGACCACCTCTGCTCTCTTTTTGTTACTCCTTACATGGATTATCCTTTTCCACCCCCTCACCTTCAGTCTGTTTGTGCCTTTGGGCCTACAGTGTGCCTCTCTTGTAGCAGCATATGGATGAATCATGTCTTCTTATCCAATCTGCCACTCTTTGCCTCTCTTGACTCGAGCATTTAATTCATTTACATCCAGAATAATTATTGATGGATGGGGATTTACTTCTTCCATTTTATTGTACATTGTATTGTGATATTTCTGTATTTTTTGCTTTTCTTTTTCTCTAATGCTGAGTTATTTTTATCTATAGCTTTTGTTACTTTTTTTTTAACAAGTGCTGAGCTATTTTGTTTTCTTTCTTCTTTATTTTGAGGTGTAATTTTATTATTTAATTTCTTTGTGGTTACCAACAGGATTATTTAAGTATCTTACAATTACTCTAAATCTTGATACCAATTCGACTTTCTTAACATAAACAAAAAGCTATATTTACCCCAGTCCCCTTCCTTTTATTTGGAGTTATCAATTGCATCTTTGTGTCTTGGCTTCTTTGTAATCCAATTTAAATTTGTTTTATTGTTATAAGTAGTTAATTGGAATTATCTCTCCCTGTTTTGTCCCTGTGACTTTATTATTTAGAGTGTGAAGGGCCTGCCCATTGTATTTACCAAGTTCTATCTTAAGTATAATGTCATAACCATCCTTTAGAAATTTCCCTTGGTGTGTATATCACTATACGTCATTATCTGGTTTTATTGGTTTTCTTTCTGGAGTACTCATTTTAGTATAGGGCTGGTGTGGTGGTTACAGATTCCCTTAATTTATGTTTATCTGGGATTGTCCTAATTTTGCCCTCATTTTTGAATGACAGCATTTCTGGTTATGCTGTTTTTTGGTAGAAAATCTTTTTCTTGCAAGATTCTGAATATGCTATTCCTTTGCTTTCTTGCCTGCATTGTCTCTGATGAGAAATCAGCACAAAATCTTATTGAGGCCCCTTTGTATGTGATAATTCATTTTTCTGAGGCTGCTCTCAAAATTCTTTCTTAATTCCGGAGCATTTATTATTAAATGTCTCAGTGTGTTTCTCTTGCAGTTTATCCTGTATGGAGTTCTTTGAGCTTCTTGGATGTAAAATTTCTCATCTTTCATGATATTTGGGAAGTTTTCTGCCATTATTTCTTCAAAAATTTTGTCTGGAGTTGTCTTTCTGTCTTCTTTTTCTTGAACTCCTATAATGCGTATATTGTTCTCCTTGATGTTGTCCCATATTTCCCTTAGACTTTAGGAGCTCTGGTAGCATAGTGCCTTAAGGTACTTAACTGCTAACCAGAAGACTGGCAGTTCAAACTCACCAGCCGTTCCTTGGAAGGAAGGTTAAGCAATCTACTTCCATAGAGATACCACCTTGGAAACCCAAGGAGGGGTCACTATGAGTCTAATTAACTCGACAACAGTGAGTTTGTTTTATTTGGATATCAAGAGGGGAGACACTCATTGCCTAGCAACCCACTACTAGTGCTGTGCAACACCCCACACCCCACACCCCACACCATGAGACAAACAGTGCTAAGGGGAGCATTTCTTCTCTTTCTTTTAGATTGCTTCCCTTCTTTCTATTATTTTCATTATTGTTGTTTTGTAATATTAAAGAATGCATGTCTTTGGAGCTACTAGTTGCCTGAGTGTGGTTTCCCCTCAAAGGTGACTCTGGTGCCTCGGATCTCAACGGCTGGTTATGATATTTGGCATATAAGACTTCCTGTAGCAGGTTATATGCATTGAGTGGGCAGGTCACTTCCCAGTGAGGAGGCATGTGATTCTGAGTAGATGAGGTCTTCAGCTCTTGAGTGATGGCATGACTCTTCCATGGAAATACACACAGGTCATGAAGCACCAAGGCAGCAGGACAGAATCTCCTGGGAGGAGTGGGTAGGCAATGTAGCCACATGGAGGTGAGGCAGGCCCTTCCCTTGAGTGGTGGTGGGAATCATGGCTCTGGCAGTCTGTGCACCCTCTGCTCAAGCACAGGTGAATGGCATAACTAGGCGATGGCAGCATGCCCTCTGCAAGAGCACAGACTAGTAGCACAGCTTTAGAGGTTTGGGGTTTTGTGGGGATATGGCTCTGGGTAGATGGAGCTCACCTTCTCAGGGAGCACTGGTAAGTGGCATGGTTCTGAGGTGGCTGGAATTTGTCCTCTGTGAAATTGCATGCAGGCAGCACCAGCCCTAGGGATATGGGATGAGACCCTTACCACTATGTGTCTCATGCCTATGGTGGAGAGCATGAGACTCTTCTTGTACAGCACTGGGACAGTTTTGGGGCATAGCTTGCTATTTTCCAGTGAATTGCCTTAGTAATGTGTTCCTCTCTTCCTAACTAATGGATGAATTCTGTGTCTGCTTAGTGGTCATGGGTTTAATTCCTGTCTCCTTCCCTTTCCTGCACTCACCAGGATACCGGAGCTCAAGCCCTCATCCTTGTACCTCTTCCCCTCCCCATTTGTTCATGCTCTGTTTCATATGTCCCATACTCTGAAGTTTCTACAATCCAGCCCATGCCACTCTACTCTAGTAGCACTCAGCACTACTCTGTAATATCCTGGTCTCAAAGTTATGCCACACCCTTGTTTGTCTCTCTCTCAACCGTTCCTAATCCCAGGAACTGGCTTACTCACCTCAAGTTCTCTTATGAAGCTGATGGCACAATATCTCTGTCTGAGGATATTTTCCATGTCACTCACTCCAAGAACACTTTAGTCATGTCTGCTACCTGTAGCTGTCTCAAAATGGCCACATTGCACAAGTTAGCAGGTAGGGAGTGGACAATCTATGAATCTTCTCTCTCCTGTTGCCCTTGTTCTGCCTCTTCTCTAGCTCAGTATCCAGACTGTTTCTTCATTTGTTGTTCAGAATTCCAAAGTCACTGTTTGTGTAGGTTGTTACTTAAACAAGTAACATGTCTTGTGTCATTGTTGCAAGGAGACATCAAGATGCATCTATCTGCCCCACCATCTTTTCCCGTCTTTATTTAATATTTTATTGTTTCTAGTACTCTGCTGAAATTCACCATAGGTCATTTAATTTTTTATAGATTATAATGGTGGGATAGGATGCCTCCAGACTCCAGTTGATGGAGCTAGGCTTGCTAACCTATGGAGTGAAAGAGCTGAGCACCTTTGGGCCAAGGTTTACAGGCAGAGTGGAGTGCCTCCAGGAACTTATCAATAGAGCTTGAAAGCCTTGTAACACTTGCCTGAAAAGGGCTGTAGCTGGGCTGGCCCAAGAGTTCCAAGGGACTGAGTGGGTGATAAATCAAGGAACTAGGAAATAGAAGATGTAGAGACCAGAAGCACAGGAAGCAGAGCTGTCTCGATCTCAAATGGTGGAGTCATGACTTCTGGAGTCTCAAAGGGTGGAACTAGGGGCCATGAGGCCAGAGCTACTGCCCAAAGCTAAGAGAGTGAGGCTCCCATGCCCAAGGAACAGAAGACTAGGGCCTGCCACAGCTCAAGAGGTAGAGTTGCCACTCAGTTGGACTAGGAGAATAAGGTCTCCCAAAGGTGAGGGAGCAGAATTGCTGTCCCAGTGGACCTGGAAAGTGGAGCTGAGACCCAGGGCTGAAGAGTCTCCAACAAGAATCCAGAGAGCATGGCCAACACCCAGATTCTAGAGGGCAGGGTCATTGCCAAGATGATCTCAGAGAACAGAGAATTATTTTCAAGACTTAAGAGCTAATATAAATTGTTCTACTGGGTTTTGGACTTGCTTGATGCCAGTTATTTCTTCTTTCCCTCCAATTTCTCCCATTTGTAATGGAAATGTCTACTTTGTGCCTGCTCCAACATTATACATTGGAACTTGTATTCTAGACTTCACTGGTTCACTGATGAACAAGAATTTTGCCTCAGGATGGAACTCGCACTTGAAATTGACTTTGGGGATAAGATGGAGTAAAATTGTTATGCATGCCCCAAGGACCTGAATTATTTTTTATGTAAATGAATTTATACATTTCCAGTTTATTAATTTATTCATGTATTTGACAAACATCTTTTAAGCACTATGTACTGTTGTTGTTGTTGTTGTTACGTGCCGTCGAGTCGGCCCCGACTCATAGCAACCCCTCCTTGGGTTTCCGAGGCAGTATCACTACGGAAGTAGGATTGCCCAACCTTCCTTCCGAGGAGGGTTCAAACCCACCAGCCATCTGGTTAGCAGGCAAGTATCTTAGCCACTATGCTACCAGAGCTCCCACACTATGTACTAGGCATTATATTAAGTTCTGGAGAAACAAAGATAACTAAAACGTATTCCCTGCCTCATATATCTTCAAACAAAGAGAGAGACAGGTGTCTAGACTAGCAACTATAACAAGGTAGTAAGTACACCAGCCACTCCTCGGAAGGAAGGTTGGGCAATCCTACTTCCGTAGTGATACTGCCTCAGAAACCCAAGGAGGGGTCACTATGAGTCAGGTGTGACTCGACGGTACACAACAACAACAACAAGTACTAGGAGTACCTGGGTGGTGCAAGTTATTAAGCACTTGGCTACTAACCTAAAGCTTGATGATTTGAATCTATTAACAGCACTTTGGAAGAGAGGCCTGGCAATCTACTAAAAATCAGCCACTGAAAACTCTATGGAGCACAGTTCTACTCTGACACACATGAGTTTGCCGTCAAAGTTCACTTGATGGCAACTGGTTTGTTTTTGTTTTGGGTTTTACTAAGTATCAGGGCACAGCAGAACAAGAAAAAAAACATGAATTGTGGGGGCCCAAATGGTGTAATGTCATGAATTGAATTGTGATCCCCCAAAAAATGTGTCAACATGATTGGGCCATGTTCTTCAGTGGTTTGAAAATTATGTAATGTTGTAGTTTGGAAGTCACGTAACAATATAGTTTGGCAGTTATGTGATAATATAATCATCCTCTATAATGTGATCTAATGTTATCAGCCAATCAGTTGGAAGGGGGGTTTCCTCCTGGATGTGGCCTACATCCAATATATAGGTGGACAGACCTTTTGGCACAGATTGCTGGCTTGCTCTATATCCTGCATCCAGCTCATTGTCATCTAACCTCTGGTTCTTGGGATTTGTCAACCTCTGCAACCAGTGAGCCAGCAGCCTGCCATCTGACCTGCTGATCTTTGGTTCTTCAGTTCCTGCAGCTTAGCATGAATCAAGAGAAACCTCTAGCCTAATGGCTGATCCATAGAATGGGACTAGCCAGCCTCTACGACTATGTGAGTCATTTCCTAGAGATAAATCAATATCTCTTTCTTTTTCTTTCTTTTCTCTCTCTCAAGACAGATAATAGATAGATGATAGATAGATAAGAAGATAGATAGATAGATAGATAGATAGATAGATAGATAGATGGAAAGTATATCCCTTAGATGGATGTTCCTGAAAATGGGCAGGTTTCTTACAAGTTTAGTTTCAAGAACCCAGGCTCCTTCCCTCTTGGGCTTCATTATCTTCAACACAAAATGCCAAAGTCAACAAATTTGTCTACATCAAACTCATAAAAGACAAAAGAAAATGCTATATCTAATGGGGAATTACCCTATCTTTACACAAATAACACACATGTTACATGTTTTGCCAACTGTGCAAACCTCTCCCTGAACAATATTTTCATAAACACACTATGCCAATTTTTCATATGTTGTTGACTTTAATTTCTATTTTTGATCACATGGAAACTTTATGTAAGGGAGGTATGATTTATATTACTTGAAATTTAACCCAAAAGTATTTACCGGTAGGTCAACAGTGAGGTATAAAATTTAACTTTTGTAATTTCCTGATAAAATGTCATCATCATTCTTATGAATGGTGCAGTGGGATGCTGTATGGAAACTAAAGAGAATTAATGCACCACAAACTACAAATTAGTAAATTAGTACAACTACATAAGAAATAATCTTATGCCTAAAATTAAAAGAAGACATATGTATTTTATCACTTTCATAAATCCTAAACTGAAACAAATTTTTGATAATAAACTTTTCAATTCAATAAATAAAAGACTCCAGGAAAAAAAAAAAAAAAAAGCTTCCATCTTAAAATAGGCCTAATGGTTTCACTTAAGACAATTTTATATGGTTTTTGTACTCAACTGTTGAGCTAATCCACTATAATGATTAATTTAATAGGGGGGGAAAAAAAACATCATTTCAATGGTTTATTTTCCAATTATCCAGGGAATGCCAATCGTGATCCATAACTTCTTGACCATGGCTTATAAATTTATTATCATATGATGATCAAGAGTAACACTTTTGGACTATTTTTATATATAGGAATTCCAGAACACTTAATTGTGCTCATGAGGAGCCTGTGCATAGACCAGGAGGCTGTTGTTCAAACAAAACAAGGAAATACTTCATAGTATAAAACCAGGAAGGGAGTGTGTCAGGGTTGTTTCCTTTCACCATACTTATTTAATCTGTATGTTGAGTAAATCATCCAAGAAGCTGAACAAAAGCATGGCATCAGGATTGGAGGAAGACTCATTAACAACCTGTGATATGCAGGTGACACAACTTTGCTTGCTAAAAGTGAAGATGACTTGAAGCACTTACTGATGAAGATTAAAGACCATAGTCTGCAGCATGGATTACACCTCAACATAAAGGAAATGAAAATCCTCACAACTGGACCAATAAGCAGCATCATGATAAATGGAGAAATGATTGAAGTTGTCAAAGATTTCATATTATTTGTTTCCACAATCAACACCAATGGAAGCAGCAGTCAAGAAAACAGACGATGTATTGCATTGGGCAAATCTGCTGCAAAAGACCTCTTTCAAGTGCTAAAGAGCAAAGATATCTCCTTGAAGAATAAAGTGCACCTAACCCAAGTCATGGTGTTTTCAATTGCCTCATTTGTATGTGAAAATTGGACAAAAAGGAAGACAGGAGAAGAAGCTTTTGAGTTGTGGTGTTGGCAAAGAATACTGAACGTACCATTGACTGCCTGTAGAACTAACAAATCTGTCCTGGAAGAAATTCAGCCAGACTGCTCCTTGGAAATGAGAATGGCAAGATTTCATCTCACCTACTTGATTATGTTGTCAGAGAAACTATTTCTTAGAGAAGGTTATCATGCTTGGCATAGTGGAGGGTCAATGAAAATAGGAAAGGTCCTCAACAAGACAGAATGACACAGTAGCTTCAACGATGGGCTCAGGTATTGCAAGGATTGTGGGGCTGGCACAGGACTGGACAGTGTTTCGTTCTGTTGTTCATAGGGTCACTATTGGTTGCAGCCTATTTGATGGCACCTAACAACAACAACTAACAAGCAGGAGATTAAAGAAAATGGGCATAATGAAAGAAAATGAAGGATATGTTTTACTTGTAATATGGGAGAATAAGAGAATGAGGCCAAAATTCAGTTCTGTAAATGTCATGAGATATGAGTGCACTATGCCAGAACTATTTTACTTAATTTCATAATTTCCACACATTATTTATGTGGGCATGTTATCTATGGAAAATACCATATCTTATAAACAGTTCTGGAAATGGTACACAGAATTTCCACTCCCATTACATTGGCTTTGGCCCATTACAACCCCTGAAGACTGAGCAATGTAGTCGTTATTGCCCAGGAAAAAGATGAAATCAATTTGATGCTCTGCTAGCTGGGTTTTACATATCCTGCTTCTTCCTTTTTTCTTTCTCTAGTTTTCTTTGCTATATTATTTCCTTTCTTTCTTCCTTCCTCACACCTTCCCTTTTTATTTTCTTATTCTTAGATTTTCCTATATGTCAAGGTTGCTTTATTTTTCTCTTTATTCCTTTTTGTGAGTCTCTGCTTAACCATTTTATTTGTCCCAATAAGTTGCTCTAAAAGACAGACTGTCTCCTTGCAAGTGTAATTTTGCTTCCCCCACTTCCTTTCTTTTTCACTCTGTACTATAGCAGAAGCTGAATATTTTATATTACCTCCATTTTACTGTAGCCTAAGAGAATGACAAAGAAATGGGTAAAACTCAGCTTAGGTGGTTGTGTATTCTTAGTTGGAGTATCTAGAATGTATTCAATGCCCTCTCTCCTGAGAGTTTTGTGTCAGGAATATTAATCACTTTTATTCTTCCAGTTGTATGTGATGTATTCTATACTGTTTCCAAAGGGCATACCAGACAGATTTGTTTTCCAGGATTCATTCTACCTAGTCAAAATGGGAGACTATGGAAGATACCATACTCTTAGTAGCATAAAGCTTGAAATCTAGATCATTTTTGGTCTTCATTATATGTCTCTGAGGACTTTATATATCTCTAAGAACATTAATTCCTTTGTTTACTTTTTCTACTTCCTACCATAGGAGGTTCCCTACTATGTTGTCAGAGGAAGAAAAAATATGCATATCCATTGAGGTTTTTTTTTTTTTTTTTTTTCCTTTTAACTAGATGTGGTATGTTGAAAAGCATTCCCAGGAATTAACCAACTCACCAGGACATGTTTTGGATGTGGAATGTGTTTAGCTCCTGAGCTTTTCTGTAACTCTTCTGCTTTACTCTAGACTTTTGCTTTTTAGGTCACTATCAATTTTCAAAGGAGCTCTGCTGGCATAGTGCCTAAGGCATTTGACTGCTAGCTAGAAGGTTGGCGGTTCAAATCCACCAGCCACTTCTGGGAAGGAAGGTTGGGCAATCTACTTCCATAGTAATAATCAAACCAAAAACCAAACTCACTGCCTTCCAGTCAGATCCAACTCATTGCGACTCCTTCTTGTGTTTCTGAGGCAGTATCAGTATACAGTGGAACACTATGAACATTAAAGGGTAATGGAGAATCTACAAATCACCTCATAACATGGATGAACTTGCAGGACATTATGCTGAATGAAGTAATTCAGTCACAGAGGGACAAATATTACATGACTCCATTATTATAAAAAGTCAAGGAAAGGTTAACACAGGTATCTTGGTTCTCTAGTGCTGCCAAGACAGAAATATCACAAGTAATGCCTTTAAAAACCAGATATTTATTGTCTTATAGGTTAGGAGGCTAGAAGTCTGAGTTCAAAGTGCTGGCTGTAGGGGCTGAGTGAAGGTCCCTCATCCTTGAGCTTCAGCTCTGTGTCCTGTTCCAGGACCACTAGAGATGGAAGTTTTTTCCTGACTCATGCAGGTAAAATGGTACAATCCCGGTTGGCAGGCAACATTGCAGACCACTAGTTCAAGTCCAGAAACAAACCCATAATTGACCAGCAACATGGCAGGCCAAGACTCAGACAAATGCAGGGTCCAGTTGTGCCAAAAGGCTAGAGACCTTCTCAAAGCATCTCCTTATATACTGGAAGCAGTCACACCCTGAAGACAACTGCTAAACTGCCCACAGCAGATTCCACCATGGAGATGATTATAGTCTTATCATGGGAAATGACTACATCCAATTGCCCAGCAACTCAAAACTACAGCCCATCTAAATTGACACACAGCCTTAACTACCACATTCTACACCTTGTCAACTTGGCACCTCCTTCATTGGGTGGCCTGAGTTGCCTAGTCCATCTGAGTGGTGACCTCACTTCCTTGGGCTTGCAGGTCCTGTTCTATTGCCCCTTGGGCATAGCAGCCCTGCCCCTCACTTTTGGGTAGTGCATATGACCCTATCTCACCTGCATTCATGTACAGAAGCTCTATACTCCAGAACCAAGTTGGTGAACATCTGACTTTTTGAAACCTAGGATCCTGTGGTGGTTCCATGCTCAGAGACCATAGTCCTACCCTTTGAAACTGAGGCAGGTCTGCTTCCCATTTCCTTGGTTTCTCTGCTTCTGCCAATTAATGCTTGAAGGCCTCCCATTCCACCACAAAGCTTCTTGCCTAAAGGCACTCCATTTTCTCACTCTGTGGGCTAGCAAGCCTGGGGCTTATCTCATGCTTGTCTCTAACAATTAGTGACCAAAGGCAATCCACTGTGCCAGGAAGCCACCTGCCCAAAGACATTCAGCTTTCTTACTCTGTGGGCTGGGAATCCTGTCACTCTGGCTTGTGCCAGTCTGATGTCATCATCTCTCTGCTGATCTCTCTGCCATGGTCTCGGCACAGGAATCTCATATCCACAGATGTGCTCCCTTCCTGCTTCTGCATTTTAGCTATCAGTAGGGGCAGCACCCCACTCTCTTGGTACCAAATTCTATCTTAGATCTCTCAAATTAATTCACTGCTATGAAGTTGGATCTCACTCATAGCAACCCCTCTTTGGGTTTCTGAGGCAGTATCACCACGGAAGTAGATTGCCCAACCTTCCTTCTGAGGAGTGTGCTGGGTTTGAACAGCCAGCATTCTGGTTAGCAGTCAGATGTCTTAGGCACTATACCACCAGAGCTCCCTCTTAGTTCTCTAGTGATGCTATAACAGAAATACCACAAGTGATGTCTTTAACAAACAGGAATTTGTTCTCTTACAGCTTAGGAGGCTAGAAGACTGAGTTCAAAGTGCTGCCTCAAGGGGCTGGATGAAGTCCCTCAAACTTGGATTTCATCTTTGCCTCCTGTTCCAGGTCAACTAAAGATGAAGATTTTTTTCTGACTCATACAGCTGCTATCTGATGAGATGAATGCACCCAAGATCAACAGGTAAAATGTCACAATCTCAAAATTGGCAGGCAACATGGCAGACCTCTGGTTCAAGTCCAGAAACAATCCCATGATCAGCAGGCAACATGGTAGGTCAAATTCAGGGTCTTGATGTGCCAAAAAGCTAGAGAACTTTTTCAAAGCTTTTCCTTATATTTTGGAACCAGGCCACAACCTGAAGGCAATGATTTAGCTGCTCACAACAGATTTCACCATGGAGATGATTACAATCTCCTCATGGGGATTAACTACATACAGCTAGCTGCCCAGCCACTCAAAACCATGGCCCAGGCAAATTGACACACAACTTTAACTACCACAATAGAGAAGGAAATTTTCTTTACTAGGAATGGAATGGGAGGGGAGGGAAATATGTTGGATAATTAAGAGACGTGTTCATTTGGGTGAAGGGAAAGGCAATATAACAAAAGTGTGTGACAAGCATAATTTCACTACAGAAAAGGAAGATACAGAAAGGTGCACAGAGGTACAAAAAGCAAAGGCAAATACTATTACTCACACAATGCTGAACTGTCAGTAATAGCAAACACTAATCTATAGGTGGATGCATAGGTAGACCTGAAAGCAGGTAGGTGAATGACAATATGCACATGACTTTACACAGGTTTGACAGACGATATTCTCACATATGTATCTATATGTGCTATAAAAATGTTCACATATATTATGTAGCTAAAAGAGGCAAATATTAGGATAACTTCTTTCCCAACAAAGCACCTTGAGGCAGTGAGTTGCTGGGCCTATGGGACCATGGTCTCAGTTGACATCAAGTTCAATTGGCACAATACAGTACACAAAAGAATTGTTCTACATCCTACATGGTGAGTAGTGCCTAGGGTCTTAAAAGATTACAAGTGGCCATCTGAAATGCAACTATTGGTCTCTCCTAATCTGGAGCAAAGGAGAGTGAAGAAAACCAAAGACATATGGGAACAATTAGTCCAAGGAACCAATGGACCACAGGAACCCCAGCGTACACAAACTGAGAACAGAAGAATTAGATGGTACAATCTATAGATTAGATGCAGTACTGTTCAAAATTCCAAGACTTTCTTTGTTGTTGTTGTTGTTATGTGCTGTCAAGTAATAAAAAAATAGTCCTCAACTTTATGTGGAGTACAAAAGGCCATGAATAGTTAAATAATGTTTACTCCCTCTCTTCCCCATTTCCATTCCTTCTTCTTTCCTATTCTTTCATGTCTTCTGAACTTTGTCCTTAGGCAAATTTTGCCTTTTGATCTTGAATAGTTTATTGTTCTAAGGAAGATGTACCTCCCTAGTATTATTGTTCACCATATATACCTATCTATTGTTTGCCTGAATGTTGAGCTATGGGAGTGAGTTCAGTTCCAGGTTTGAAGAGTTACTAAGGGCCATAGTCTCAGGTGTTCCACCAGTCTCTATCTGACAACTGAACCTGGTCTTTTTATGATTTTGAGCTTTGTTCCACATTTTTCTCCCACTCTATCCAGAACCTTCTAATTGATCCCTTTCAGAGCATTTGGTAATGGTAGTCAGACACCATCTAGTTCTTGTGGTTGCAAGGTCTTGGAGGCTGGGTTCACCTGGTTCATTAGTCATTTGGACTAATTTTTTCTATGCACCTTTGATTTTCTTTAGTCTTCTTTGCTCAGGGTAAGAGAACAGTAGTTGCACCTTAGATGGTCACACAAGCTTTTAAAATCCCAGTCACTACTCACCAAAACAAGATGTAGAGCATTCGCTTTGTGGACAAGTGTCAATTGACCTCGATGTCTCCCATGACCGTGGTCCTAAGTCCTTAGGCCTAGCAACTCATTCCCTCAAGGTGTTTGGTTATTGCTACATTTCCATAAATCCCCCCCCCCGTATGCCCTACTGTATTCATGGATATATTTGCAACATATGGAAATACATATGTAGAAATATCTTGTATCAAACCTGTGTATATTCATGAGTTTAGTATAATATGCCTCCCCACATCAGTTCAGCATCCATGTCTACCTATGTATCCAGTCATAGATTATTATTACTGTTATTGCAGGATTGTTTATGTAATATTATTTACCTCTGTTGCCTTTAACTCTTGTGATCATGCTAGTGTGTTCCTTTGCCTTGATCGTTAAGTGCTGATCTCCCCCTTATTTTATATTGCCTTCCACTTCACCCAAGTTGATATGTGTCAATCCCCTAGTTAGTGATTGATCCTCTCTTCTCTTTCTACCCTTGGTAGCCATCAAAAAATATTTCTTTCTGTGTGAAAACCTTTTCTTGAATTTTTACAATAGTGATGTCATACAATGTTTGTCTTTTGGTTATTGACCAATTCACTCTGTATAATGTCCTCCAGGTTCATGCATGTTATGAAGTGTTTCTCAGATTCATCATTATTCTTTAATGTTGGATAGTATTTCATTGTGTGTAGGTACCATAGCTTGTTTATGCATTCATCCATTGATGGGAACTTGTTGTTTCCATCTTTTAACTATTGTGAATTGTGCTTTGATGTATAAGGGTATGCACATATCTATTCATGTCATACCTCATATTTCGTTAGGACATAGACCTACTAGTGGAATTGCTGGATCATATGATATTTCCAACTTTTTAAGGAAGTGCCATACTGCTTTCCACAGTGAGGCAGTCTCTCCATGCCCTTGCCAGCATTTGTTGTTTTCTGGTTTTTTGAACTTTCCTATTAATGCTGCTATGACGTGATAGGGAGCTTTAGTAGTGCCTAAGGCATTTGACTGCTAACCAGAAGGCTGGCGATTCAAACCCACCAGCCACTCCTCAGAATGAAGATTGGGCAATCTACTTCTGTAGAGATACCACCTCGGAAACCCAAAGAGGGGTCACTGTGAGTGACATAATATCTCTGTTGTTTTGATCAGTTTCTCTCTCGTTGCTAATGGAAAGTGGTCTGGTGGTATAGTGGTTAAGGCATTTGGCGACTAACCCAAGGGTCAGAGATTCGAAACCATCAACCATTCTACAGAAGAAAGATGAAACAGTTTGCTTTCATAAAAATTTACAACCTTACACTCTGTCCTATAGGGTAGCTATGAGTCAGAATCAACTCAGTGGTAGGGGTTTGTTTTTGTTTTGAATAGCTAATGATCACAAGCATTTCTTCATGTATTTGTTGGCTGCCTGTATGTCTTGATGAAGTGTCTGTTCATGTCTTCTGACCAAGATTGTGGAGATTATTTCCTTGTCTTATATGACATTGGTAAAACATTTTTCCCCAGTCTGTGGATTCTCTTTTTACTCTTTGGTGAAATAATGTGCAAAAGTGTTAAATGTTTAGAAAGTCAGTGTCATTTAGTTTTGTTTGATAGTGTATTTATGACATTTATATCCCTAATTTTGTTACTTCATTTTTTATTTTTGTGTTTGTTGCTATAAACTGCCCTCTGAACATTGCTTTTGCTGTGCCACAAAGATTTTGGTATGTTGTCTTTCCATTCTCATTTGATTCAAGGAATTTTTGCATTTCACTTTTTATTTCTTCTACTACCCAGTAATTTATAAACAGGGTGTTATTCAGATTCCATGTACTTGTTTTTTTGTTTCTTTTTACCCCTCCCTCTTCCTGTTGTTGATTTCTAATTTTATAATATTTGATCCTGGAAGATGCTTTGTAGCATTTTGATTTTTTTTTTTTTTTTTAATTTACTGAGGTTTACTCTGTGGTGGAACATGTGGTCTACTCTGGAGAACATTCTTTATACACTGGAAAAGAACGTGTATTGTGCTTTGTTGTTCAATTGTGTCGTTTAGTCCTTCTGTGTCTTTTTGAGTTTCTTTCTAGTTGTTCTATCCTTCATCAAAAGTGACATATTAAAGTCTCTTTATTGTGGACTTATTTCTCTTTTCAATTCTGTTAGTTTGATGTATGTATTTTGGAGTTCTTTCATTGAGTGCTTAGATGAATGTTATGGCTATGTCCTCTAAATAAAACTTTAAACATTATTTAACATCATTTCTTATCTCTAATGCTGGTTTTTGCTTTAAAGTCTATTTTATCAGAAATTAAGATCACCAGTCCTGCTCTTTTTTGATTACCATTTGCTTGACATATTTTTTTCATCCTTTCATTTTTGGCTTATTTTTGTCTTTATGTCTAACATGTGTCTCATAGACAGCATGTTGATGAGTCTTATTTCTTATCCATTCTGCTACTCTCTGTCTCTTGACTGGTGCGTTTAGTCTACTTGTATTCAGTATAATTGTTGATATGTACATATTATTGCTGCTTATTTTTTGTTCCGTGTATTTTTCTATGCTGAGTTTATTTTCTTTATGGATTATTTATTTTTTATTATTTCTTTCACTGCTTTTGTTTAGTGTTCACTATATCTTTATGATTTTTCTCTTTTTTAATTTTGATTAGAAGGCTTATTAATGTTCTTTGAAGCTACTCTACAAGTTATTTTTTTTTCCAATTAAAAACAGTCTATTCTGTCTTGACTTCCTCTCCATTTGAAAGTTCTGTAACTACACTTTTTGTAGTAGCCTTTTCTTGCTTTATAGTCATCCTCCTTCACAAATTGATGTGTCTCATTCCCCATTTTTCAGATTTGTAGGTTTATTTCACTTTAGAGTGGTTTCTAGGTGATATTGTTACATGTGTTAATATCAAATCACTTTCTGTGTTGTTGGTTCTCTATCTGAAGAACTTCCTTTAGTATTTCTTACAAGGTTGGTCTAGTTTTTACAAATTCTCTTAGTTTCTGTTAATCTGGAAATGTCCTCATTTTACCATTGTATTGTACAAACAATTTTGTTGGGCATATAACTCTTGGTTGGCAATTTTTTCTTTTATAAATTTACATATGATATCTGGTAGTGTAGTGCCTAAGGCACTTGACTGTTAACCAGAAAACTGGCAGTTCAAACCCACCAGCCACTCCTCAGAAGGAAGATGGGGCAATCTACTTCCGTAGTGATACTGCCTCGGAAACCCAAGGAAGGGTCACTATGAGTCAGGTCCAACTCGACGGCACATAACAACAACAACAATCCTATTGCTTCATTGCCCATATGATTTATGCTGAAAAAATAGAGCTTAATCTTATTGGTTCTCCTATGTATGTAACATTCCATTTTTCCTAAGTTGCTTTCAGGATTCTATCTTTATATTGGTTATAGAAAGTTTGATTGTGAAATATTTTAGTGATATTCATTGGGGGTTTATCCTGTTTAGGGTTTATTGAGCTTTTTAAATGCATATCTTTTATCTTCCATGATATTAAGGAAGTTTTCTTTCCACAAATCATTGACAGCTTTCTTGATTTTTCTTTTCTTTCTTTTTTTTTTTTTTTTTTTTTTTTTTTTTTTTTTTTTTTTTTTTTTTTTTTTTTGGTCTCTTCCTGTGCTGGAATTCTAATCACATGTACGTTATTCATGTTGATGGTCCCATGTAACCCTAGACTTTCTTCATTTTTTCCTTCTTTTTTTCTGATTGTTTCTCTAACAGATTAGCATTGAGATATTTGTCTTCAACTTCACTAATTCTGTCTTCCATTGATTCAAGTATACTCCTTTATCCTTCCAATGCATTATCTATTTCTGAACTCTTATTATTAGTCTTCTGGATTTCTATTTGCTGTTTTTGTATGATTTCTGATTTTCGAATTGTTCTTATATTATTTTCCTGGATTTCTCTAGAGTTTTTTCTGTGCTTTCCCTTGATTTTGCTTTTGTTTCCCTTGATCATTCTCTAAATCTGTTGAAAGTATCTAGACATAAGTCTTTTGAATTCTTTCTCAGGTAGTTTCAATGCCATATTTTCCTCAAGAATATTTTCTGGCCCTATGTTTGTCTTTTTTTGACCACCCTGTCTTGTTTCTTTGTATGAACTTAGGTTGTCTGTGTTGTCTCTGAGACATTGTTGTGGTGTTGTATTTGTATTTAATTAATGATAGTATTTTGGGCATCTTTCACCCAGTTTTATTTATTTTTTTTTAGTTTTGGTATATTCAAGTGAACAGGGTGGGCATACTACCTTGCTCACTAGTTTGGCAGCACTTAAGAACTCACCATCACTTCCGTGTGGATGTGATAAAGGATTAGAGTGTGTGTGCAATTCTCTGCTCTTCATGTAGAGCAGTTGAGGGTGGTCTGTGCTGGTGTTAATTGTCATCTGTCATTGATCAAGTGGTGTAGGTAGTATCAGCAGCCTGTGAGTGGGACTGCAGGTGGTGTGGGTGTGGTTGGATAATGTGGACATGTTTGCTTTCTTCTGTTTGGCTGGACAAAATTAAAAAAAATAAATAAAGAGGACAATTTATGGTAGTTAAGGTTATATGTCAACTTGGCTGGGTCTGGTTTTGAGTGGCTGGGATGCTGGTTGTAGTTATTCCCATGATGAGACTGGTTATCAACTCCATGGTAGAATCTGCCATGAGCAGCTGAGTAGCTGCTTTAGGGATGTGGTCTGCTACATGCATATAAGGAGAAGTTTTCAGAACCATATACAGCTTATGGCATGCTTGGACCCTGCATGTAGCTGAGTCGTGATCAGCAGCCTACCATGTTGGAACCTTTTCTGGGCTTGAATCAATGACCGCTGTGTGGTTTGGTAATATTGGGACAATGCCTTGTTATTCACTGACCTTGGGTTTATCAACATCAGCAGCCATCAGCTGCCTGAGTGAAGAAAAGCCTCCAGATTCAGTGGGCCAGGAGCAAGAGGCAGAGCTGAAGCCCAAAGTTGAGGGGCTGTCATCCAATCCCTGGAGCCTGGCACTTTGAACTTGGACTTCTAGCCTCCAAAACTGTAAGAGACTAAACTCCTGTTTGTTAAAGCTATCCTATTTGTGGTATTTTTCTTTTAGAGTGGCACAAGGTAACCAAAATACAATTTAAAATAGAAAAAGGGAAACAAATAAAAACAAGGATGGGAAAAAATAAAAGACAAAGTAAGACAGAAAAACAAACACTAAGGAAGGGAAAATTTTTTAAAAAAATGAAAAATGAAGGGACCAAAGAAAAGAGAGAAAGAGGAAAAAAGAGAGAAAATGAGAAAAAAGAAAATAGCAAAGGAAGGAAAAAAGAAAAGAAAAAGAGAATTAAAAAAAGAGAAAGAGAGAAAAAACTGGGGAGAGGGTGTGGTGCCTGTTGGCATTCTTGTCATCCATGAAGGTGGCAGAGGGCTGGGCCCCAGTATGAGTCGGCACATTCTGATGCCTAAGGAAGTCATGGGAAGCATGATGCCCACTCTTAGATGGTGGTTTTTCCAGCCTAAGAGGTATTTGGAGATAGGAAGTCCCATGTGTGAAGTCACTTCTACCAGTATAAAAGGCAGATAGGGTGTAACACCTGATTTGGGATGATACTTTTACCAGCTTAGGGAGCATGTGGAAACAGGGGACCTGATTCAGGACAGAGCTTCTGCTGGCCTAGGAGTTGGATGGGGGCTGGTTCAGATTGGCACTTCTGCTTGCCTAGGAAGCAGCTGGATGGAGGGCACTGGATCTCGGACAGGGTTTCTGCCAGCCAAGGAAGTGAGTGCAGCCGGGTCACCTGGCCCAGGACAGAATTTCTCCTGACCAAGATGGCTAAAAGTGGAGGACCTGCTCTGGCATGGTGCATTCTACTGGCCTGAGGAGAAGGAGGGCACATGCCTCCAAACATGAGGTTGTAGCTGACTTGTGCCCCCAGCACCCAATGCACATGAGGCTAAAAAGGGGGTGTGTCACTGGCCACTAGGTGGGTGGAAATGGGGGATGGCAACACTTCTAGTCACTATAAAGGTAAAGGAATAAGGGGAAGATTGCATCTTTCTGGCCACCAGCCACTGGTATGGGTGCAGGTGCAGTCCTAGAAAAGCAGTACTGATCATCAGGTTCCTGCCCTGATCAGAATGCTGCTGGCAAAAATTCAGTATGGTTGCAGTGTATCAGGCCAGTTGCTTGCTCCATAAGTTTCCTTGTTCACTCTTTTGTTCAGTTTTTTCTGCTAATAGGTATTTTATCTACTTCATCCTTTCCTTTGAAGTTCACGATTCCAGGATTATTATCCATATCTGTTTCATTTGGTTTCTCGTGTCTTTATTGTAGAGGGTCTGGGTAGCTTGTATGCCTAGTCTACCATCTTGCCAGAATTCCACTCTGAAAATTTTCTGGTAGAGTCTTCAGATTTTCTATATGTAAGATCATATTAGCCACAAATAGAGATAATTTTACTTTTCCAATCTGGATGCCTTTTTATTTATTTTTATTGTCTTACTGCTCTGACTGGGACTTCTAATATAATATTGAATAGAAATGATGAGAGTGGGGACATTTGTCTTGCTCCTGATTTCAAGGGGAAAGCTGTCAGTCTTTATCCATTAAGTATAGTTTTGGTTTTTGGCTTTTCACATATGCATGGTATCATAGTAAGGAATTTCCCTTCTATTCCAATTTTCCTGAGGTTTTCATCAAGAGAGGGTGCTGAATTTTATCAAAAGCTTTTTCTGCATCCTTAGAAGTGATTGTGTGGTTCTTTTCCTTTGTTTTATTGATTGATTTTCTAATGTTGAACCATCCTTGCATTCCTTGAAAAAATCCCATTTGGTCATGGAGTATGACTTTTTAAATATGCTATTAGAGTCTACTCACCAGCATTTTGGTGAGGATTTTTTGCATCTGGTTTTATAAGAGATATTAGCCTGTAGTTTATTTTTTATTTTATTTATTTATTTGTTTGTTTGTTTGTTTGTTTATTTTGTGGAGTATTTGTCTCTTTTAGATATCAGAGTTATGTTTGCTTCACTGAATGAAGTAATATTCCTTTCTTCTCTGTCTTTTGCAAGAGTTTGATCTCTTCACCTGTTATATTGAGACTTTTTATTTCCTCTTTAGTCAGTTTGGGTAGGTAATGTGCTTCAGTAATTTGTCCATTTTATCAAGGCTATCCATTTTGTTGCCCCACAGTGACTCATAATATTCTGTTGTAAGTCTCTTTTTTTCTATCAGGTCAATTATAATTTACCTTCTTTCACATTTTATTTTTCTTATTTGCTTCTTTTGTCTTATTTTCTTTGTCATTCTAGCTAAAGCTTTGTAAACTTTATTCATCTTTTCAAAGAACTAACTTCTGGTTTTACTGATTCTCTGTATTGTTTTCCTTTTTCAATTTTATTTATTTATGCTTTGATCTTTGTTATTTCTTTTCTTCTGGTGAGTTTATATTTAGTTTTCTCTTCTCTTTATTGTTCCTAGAGTTGTCAAGTTAGGCTGTTACTTTGAGATCTTTCTTCTTTTTTTTTTTTTTTTTATGTAGGCATTTATTGCTATAAATTTCCCTCTGAATACTGCCTTCCCTGCATGCCATAAGTTTTGGTGTGTTGCATTTCATTTTCATTTTACTCTAAGAAATTTGTGATTTACATTTTAACTTCTGCCTTGATCCATTGGTAGTTTAAACGTGTGTTGTTTAATTTCTATGTGTTTGTGTATTTCCCATTTTTTTTCTTGTTATTCATTTCTAGTTAAACTTTGTTGTGCTCAGAAAAAAATATTTTGAATGATTTCAGTCTTTTCCAATTTATCAAGACATATTTTGTGACATAAAATGTGATCTATTCTGGAGAATGATTCATGTGCACTGGAGCACCATGTACACTGTTTTGGGTTGGTGTCTATATATGCCTGTTAAGTCTAGTTGGTTAATGTTGTTGTGTTTTCGTTATGTGCTGTGGAGTCAGACCCAATTCATAGCAACCCCTCCTTGGGTTTCTGAGGCAGTATCACTATGGAAGTAGATTGCCCAACCTTCCTTCCAAGGAGTGGTTGGTGGGTTTGAACCATCAGCCTTCTGGTTAGCAGTCAAGTGCCTTAGGCACTATGCTACCAGAGCTCCTGGTTGGTTAATAGTGTCATTCAGATCATCTGTTTCTCTGTCGATCTTCTTTCTAGATGTTCTGTCAAATATTGAAAGTGGTGTATTGAATCTCCAACTATTATTGTAGTACTATTTCTCCTTTCAATCTATTAGTGTTTGGGTGCCCCAATAAAAGAATTTCTTAAACTCTATTTTTTTCTCCTGTGCCAAAGGGGCAGGGAGGCCACATCTTCTGACCTCCTCTAACTGCACAAGAGGAAGACAGAATCACTCTCAGTAGCCCAAGGCCCATTGCTGTGAGGCCAGATGTGCTATCTCCCTCCAGCCCTTTCACCAACCCTTCATCCTGCAGCACCAACCACATCTCTTCTGGGTTCGATAATTCACTGCAGTGGCCATGTAGAACTCACAGATTATGGGCTTTACTAGGGAACAGCAGGCTATAATTCAAGTTCAGGAACAATGCTCAATCTCTCTCAGCCCATCATCTCTTGGCCAACAGTCTCTCATAGTCTGTCTCCCAGCAGTACATGTCTCTTGGTATCTCTCTCAGCAATACATGTCTCTTGTGTCTCGTTCCCTGCAGCACATGTCTCTTAGGAGCACATGTCTCTCAGGAGCATGTTTTTCTCAGCAACATGTCCTTCTCAGCCAGCAGTCAGAGAGACCTCTTCTCCCTCTAGGAGACCTCCTTTTGAGCCTGGCAGAATGGCCAAACTAATCTATCATAACATCAGAATTCTGAGGACCTGAGAGAGAGTGAATTTCCTAGAACATTGCTTTGTGCCACTCCCAACAGAAATACCCCAGGTGGATAACATTTATAATCAGGAGCTCCTCAGTTGCTCACAGCAAATTCCACCACTGAGTTTATAAAGGCTTATGGCTAAAAAGCCATACCAGGTAATTTACTACACCACAGGCCACCTCCTGGCTTTTTTAGCCATTATCTCTTTTATACTTCAAAAATTAACATCTCCATCACCATCAGTTTAAGAATAACCACATCCATGAAAATGTGTAAGCCAGCCACTTCATACCTTTGTTTCCCCCATTTTAGATAGCCAATTTCTAATTTGTCCATCACTATCAAACCAGTACTGTGAGGAGACTAGCATGGTCCTTTCTCTGAAGAATCTTCTGTTCTGCTTGAAAACTTTGGGCATCTGCATCCATAAGCAAGGAAAGTCCAGCCCAGAACAAGCCATTGAATTTCAGTACTTAACACCATCTCAGTGTCAAACATCTTCCACTTCATTTGGTCAAGTTCTGGCCAGCTCAGCCCTAGCAATCCCACCTAGGTCATGAGTACCAGCTGCCAAGTTTGGGAGTCACACTCTTCCCTTCACTTCAGACCAGCAAACACCTCCTCTCACATCCTTGGTCCTCAGGGACTATTTCAATGTCTGTAGGCTCACAACTTATTTTACTTCAGACCAGCCAGCCCTTCCTCTCATCTCAAGCCTCTGAGGCCTAGGTCAAAGAATACCAAACTCAGCCCATTTCTTCTTTGCTGCACTACCCCCATTTCCACTCAGGTGGACCCAGGTGGTCACCAGCAAGTAACATACAAACCTACTACTCACTGGCTTCCTTTAACTTTCAGTCCTGGAAGGGGTTTCTCTCATGGACCATGACTTTCCTGTCTCAATGCACCCAAAACCAGTCTGCTTGCTCAAAATTCAAGGGGCCAAACAGTCATTATTTTTTCCTCTTCAGGTCGTTACTCAAATGCAAATCTTCTGTTCCCTCAGTAGTACTGGGTGGGGCTCAGGTTTTCTGTCTAAACCCCCTATACACTACACATAAGGTTTGAAACAAAAGTCTGTGTTTCTTCTGTGCAAATTTTATTTCCCTTTTTAACATATCCAATCAAGTATTGGCTAAAGGTGGAGTTTCATACTCTCTGTTATCCATATACCCCATAATCATTTCTAATGTATAAGCAGGTAAGAGATCATTCAATACCCATAGTACATTCAGATAAATACATAATCCAAAACACATAATCATTTTTAAGACATTCCAGGTTTATCTTTTCACCTTGATTACCTTCCCAATGTATGTATATGGTCTTAGGTTTTGGCTGGGTGTAACCAAAAGCCCTAGCCTCTGAATCAATTATCTTCTTTAATAGGTAACACCAATCAAAGTAACCATCTAAGAATCCAAAATTTCACTGCCCAGACCCCTTCCTTCTTTCTCTTACAACATCCCACGCTTCTATGAGTCTGGAGCCACTGCAAGGAATCCCACTTCTGACACCAACTGCCAAAGGCGCAGGATGGCCACCTCTTCTGACCTCCTCTAACTTCACAAGAGGAAGACAGAATCACTATCAGTAGCCCAAGGCCCATTACTATGAAGCCAGACATGCTACTTCCCTCCAGCTCTTTCACCAACCCTGACACTAACCATTCCTCCCGCAGCACCCACCACCTCTCTGCTGGGTTTGATAATTTTCTGCAGTGGCCACACAGAACTCACAATTATGGGGATCATTAGGGAAATTACAGGCTACAATTCAAGTTCAGGAACAATGCTCAATCTCTCTCAGCCCACCATCTCTTGGCCAACAGTCTCTCACAGTCTCTCTCTCAGCAGTGCATGTCTCTTGGTGTCTCTCTCAGCAATGTATGCCTCTTGAATCTCTTTCCCAGTAGCATATGTCTCTCAGGAGCACATGCTTCTCAGGAAAACATTTCTCTCAGGAGCGTGTTTCTCTCAGCAGCATATCCTTCTCAGCCAGTAGTCAGAGAGACCTCTTCTGCCTCTAGGAGGCCTACTTTTGAGCCTGGCAGAGTGGCTAAACTAACCAATCATGCATCAGAATTCTAAGCACCTGAGAGAGAGAGAGCGAACTTCCCCGAACATTGCTTTGTGCCACTCCCAATAAAAATAACCCATGGTAATTGTAAATGGATAACATTTACAATAAGGAGCTCCTCAGTTGCTCATGGCAATTCCACCACTGATTTTACAAAGACTTATGGCTAGAAAAGCCATACTCGGTAATTTACTACACTGGATCCCAAAATTTCAGAAGTAAGTATTATTTCCTTTGAAAAACCATGGAAATTTGATTTTGAGTAATAATAAATTTAAATATATTCCCAGTGATATCTTGTAATCACTATTCTCTGACTTCCTGTATTTTATTCCCCAAATGAGGAGTCACTTTTGTTAATCAAATTATTACCTTCACAACATCAGATTATGTCAATGTTGTTCACCATTATACCTTCTCCCATGCTTAATTCAGTGCCCAGCAGTATAAATGTAATGAAGGAGCAAATAAAGGAAAGGATGAATCTAACTACTCTCCTATGAGAAGAGGAAGATAAAGTTGTAGATGTTCAAGTATAATCAGTCCTAAGACACCACTTCCAAATAAAAGCCCATATGTAAAGGACACTTCCTAGGATAATACAGAAATATAATTTCTCCTTAATGGAACATGAAGATTTTGTGCCTTCTTAATGAATTCAGCCCCTTTAAATCTTTTTTAAAAATATGCATCATATTGAAAATTCTACCAAGTTCTAACTAAGGGGGAACATTCTGTGTTTCTTGCTTAGCTCCTAATTACAGTAAAATTTTGACAAGTAGTTCACACATTCAAAAAGCTGTGGTCTGCTCTTCACAGATTTCTCAAATGCTTTAATCATCTCAGCACCGTCAGTGGTGTCAGTGCAGTACCAAGGAGAAGTTCCCATTAGGAACAATGGAGGGGACCAGAGTTTTCTCCTTTCAAGGCTAGAGTGACAGACAAGATACAAAATAAAGCATTAACCACAAAACTGGAGCGTCTTTTCAGACACCAACTGAAATTTAATGAAAGGGGGACATTTTCATTAATTTACAGAATCAGAGAAACTAAAAAAAAATTGAGATATTTTACTTTTAAGAATCAGCAATAGCAAATTTGAAATCAAAGAATGTTCAGGACTTAGAACACATGGTCAGAAATTTTTAAAGTACCTACTCAGTAAAAACCCATGAAAGTGTATGAGGAGGGAGAACAATATGACAATTTTCTTTTTTCAACATCTTATAGTTTATTCATTTGATCTTCACAATTCTTTGAATGGTTTGACCTCATAGCTATATACAGAACACTCTATCCAACAAGAACTTAATGGACATTCTTTTCCAGTGCACATGAATCATTCTCCAAAATAGACCATATGGTAGGTCACAGAGCAAACCTCAATAAATTTTAAAATAACAAATAATACAAAGCATCTTCTTGAATGAGAACATTATAAAATTAAAACTCAATAAGAAGAAGAGCAAGGGGGAGAAAAAAAGAACCTCAAATACATGAAAACTGAAATTGAATAACACCTTAATTAAAAACAACTGGGCAACAGAAGAAATAAAATGTGAAATCAACAAATTCCTAGAACCAAACAAGAATGAAAACAATATACAAAAACCTTTGGGACACAGCAAAAGCTTTGCTCAGAGGGCAATTTATAGTGATAAATGCACTCATTAAAAAAGAAGAACATATCAAAATCAACACCTTAACCCAACTACTCCAAAAATTAGAAAAGAGCAGCAAAATAACCCGAGTCACCTGAAGAAAATAAATCATAGATTCTATCAGAATAAATAAACCAGGAAACAGAAAAACAGTAGAACGAATCAACAAAAGTAGTTGTTTATTTAAAAAGATTAATAATATTGAAAAACTGCTGGCAAATTTAACAAAGGAAAATAACTCTTCAACAAAGAAAAGAAAAACCAATTGACAGAGATAATCCTGGAACACTGAACTTTGAAAGAAACTATAGAGAAGTTGATTAGGCACCAAGTAGCAGAAAAACCTGAATGAGAACAGTGAGTATAGAGACAGTCAGAGCTGTGGACTGTCAGCTACTCTGATGAGACCAACAGCCTGAATATTTCCAAGTGGTGTTGGGACCTGAGAATTGACCTAACGATCAGTCCCAGTCACCAAGGGCTTCAGGGAAAACTGCTCTGGTGAGTCCTATGACTAAGAAGGGAAACAGCAAGAAGAGAGATAACCTGAGCTGTGGACTTTCTGATGTCCAGAGGGTGCAGCCATTTCAATTGTTTACATGTGGCAGCCATTTTGGATATTTAAAGTGCCCAAGGGTGCAGCCATTTTGAATGTTTACAAGCAGTGGCCATTTTATATATTTAAAGTGGCTTAGGGTGCCACTTAGAACTAGAAGATATCCGAGTAACCCCAAAGACACTCCAGACCTGGACAATGGAAAAGGTGCAACATTCCTCTTGTTACTCTTATACCCTACACCTGCTTGATGAATGGAGTTTCAGCCATCCTCCACTCCCATCCACATTCTGGGCCTGCAGGAACTCCATTCCATTCTGTGTGCTTGGACGGAGCCTGGGTGCTCTGCCCTGCCCTCCCCCAACTTCTTTTTTCTTTTTTTTTTTTTTTCTCTTTCTTTTTTCTGGTTTTTAGTTTGCTTGCTTTGTCTGTTTTAAAACTACTACTATTATTAATACTTTTGTCCTTTTTACTATTATTCTTTATTTTTCCCTTCCCACGTCCTAGTTTTCAGCTTTGTTTCTTTTCTCTGTTCTTGGTTGCAATTTTTTTTTTCTTGTGGTTAACCCCAGTCCTTATTTATTTATTTTTTTTTTTGCATTTTTCCCATATTTTTCTTCATTATTCTCCTTCTTTACCTTTTTTCTCTTATTGCCCTATCCCCAGATATTGCAGGCTTTCTTGTTTATTTTTTATTTATTTATTTTTTTGCTGACCTTCTTGTTTGACTGGAGGGCGCAGCCATTTTGATTGTTTACACCCAGCAGCCATTTTGGATGTTTATAAGTGGCAGCCATTTTGTATATTTAAAATGACTGAGGGTGCAGCGATTTTGAATGTTTACAAGTGGCAACCATTTGGATTTTAAAGTGATAGCATTCTCATTCAGATTCCAGGGAACTAAGAACAGGTAGTAAGGTGGGAAGGCAGGGAGAGGACAGAAAAGGCAAAGGGGACTGGAACAGATCAAGGAGTTAGATGCAGGGATCCAGGTAAAGGTGGTTGGAGGGGGTGGTTGGAGGGGTTTCCAACAGCTAAGAGAGGCAAACTTGTCTGTCGGTTTGTCCTACTGTGGTGACACGTTGCTGTGAGTCTTGAGGCTGTAACACTGGTGTTTCAAACCCAAACTGCACAGGTATCAGTCCGGCTTGCAGACTGAGACAGACTAGGAAGAAGAAGGAGGCCATCCACTTCTCAAATAATTGGCCAGGGAAAACCTTATAAATAGCAGAGAAACACTGCCTGACACATTACTGTGCAACTTTACAAATAGTCCAGAAACATTGTCCAATACAGAGGAGGAAAATGAATCACTTACTTAGAACGCTCTCAAAGTAGGACTGGGCAAGAGCTGCATTATCAGAGTAAAATCAGCCTTACTCATATGGATAAAGTAAAGCTTTTGAGACCTCCATTTGCTGACATGGCAATACTCAAATTGAGGAGAAACAGTGACAAATATCCATTAATAATCAGAACATGGAATGTAGGAACTATGAATCTAGGAAAATTAGGAGTTGTCAAAAATGAAATGGAACACATAAAGATTGATATCCTAGGCATTAGTAAGCTGAAATGGACTGGTTTTGGCAATTTTAAATCAGACAACCATATGATCTATTATGCCAGGAATGACAGTTTAAAGAGGAATGGCATGGCATTCATCATCACAAAGGTTGTTTCAAGATCTGTCCTGAAGTACAATGCTGCCAGTGATAGGATAATATCCATACGCCTACCAGGAGGACCCATTAATACGACTATTATTCAAATTTATGCACCAACCACCAAAGCCAAAGATAAGGAAATTGAAGATTTTCATCAACTTCTGCAGTCTGAAATTGACCAAACATGCAATCAAGATGTGTTAATTATCATTGGTGACTGGAATGCAAAAGTTGGAAACA
>NW_006921929.1:300309-301266 GCF_000298275.1 Orycteropus afer afer
GGTGCTGGTGAAGAATGCTGAAGGTACCATGGACTTCCAAAAGAACTAACAAATCTGTCCTGGAAGAAGTGCAGCCGAGATGCTCCTTGGAAGCAACGATGACCAGACTTCATTTCACCTACTTTGGTCATATTGTCAGAGGGGACCATTCCCTGGAAAAGGACATCATGCTTGGTAAGGTGGATGGTCGATGAAGGAGGGGAAGGCCTTCAACGAGATGGATTGACACAGTGGCTGCAACAACGGGCTCAAGTATAGTAAGGATCGTGTAGCTTGCATGGGATCGGGCAGTGTTTCTTTCTGCTGTGCAGGGGTTGCTGAGTTGGAAGTGACTTGACAGCAATGAACAACAACAACAATAGGGCACAGCCATTTTGAATGTGTACAAGTGGCCATTTTGGATATTTAAAGTGACCGAGGGTGCAGCCATTTTGAATGTTTACAAATGGCAACCATTTTGGATTTTAAATTGATAGCATTCTCATTTGGATTCCAGGGAACAGCATCTCTTTGCCAAGGTCGGCAAGGACATACGAGAGCTGACAACAGGAAAAGAGACAGTTGGTGAGTGTATAAGTGCTGTCAACTAGTGAATAGAGGAGCACAACACAGTACCCTGCCTGTATACATACCATACAAACAAAACAAAGAAAATGAAAATGGTGGGCAAGTCACTCCAACATATAATCACCAATTAAATATAAACACAAAAAAAGTCACAATGCCTTGGAGACAACAGAGCGTCACATTTCACACAAAGAAGCAAGAGAAAGCAGGAGAAACAAGGGACCAGGATACAGGCCCAAAACACATCCCTGAGGAAGATGCAGCATTGGAACTTCCTTTAAAGGAATTAAAAAGAATTATATTTAGGTATCTTTAAAGGATTGAGAGACAGACCAAGGAAAACACAGACAAAACCCTAGAAGAATTTTGGAAGAAAATACAAGAACAAAA
>NW_006921929.1:301694-312496 GCF_000298275.1 Orycteropus afer afer
GATGAAAGATGAGAATATATCCATTCAGGAAGTCCAACAAACCCCAAACAGAATAGACCCCAAAAGAAAAACACCAAGACATATCATCATCAATCTCACCAAAACCAAAAACAAAGAAAGAACCATGAGAGCAGCAGGGGATAAACAAAAAGTTACCTACAATAGGCAACCAATATGACTAACCTCGGATTTCTCGACAGAAACCATGCAAGCAAGAAGACAATGGGATGGTATATATAAAACACTGAAAGAGAAAAATTTCCAACCAAGACTTATGTACCCAGCAAAATTGTCCCTCAAATATGATGGTGAAATTAGGACAATTCCAGATAAGTAAAAATTAAGGGAATTTGGTAAAACCAGATCAACCTTACAAGAGATGATAAAGGGAGCCCTTTGGACAAAGAAGCAACAACAGCCAACAACAATTGACCATTAACACACATGATGATGTAACCCAGAAACCAATCCAGCTATGGAAGTTGTTGTTGTTGTTGTTGTTATGTGCTGTCGAGTCAAACCTGACTCATAGTGACCCCTCCTTGGGTTTCTGAGGCAGTATCACTACGGAAGTAGGATTGCCCAACCTTCCTTCAGAGCTATGGAAGTATCCAAAGTAAATAAGCGTACAAGATTGTAAACAGGGAACCAGAGACACCTACTGACAAATGAGGACAAACCAAAAAGAGAGGAAAAAATCTGTGTCGTTACAGAACTTCTAGATGGTAGAGAAGTCAAGAAAACTACAAGAAAGAATGGACTGTTCTAAACTTGGGAATAAAACTATAAATCACAGGGTAACCTCAAAGAAAAATGTCAAACTTTCATATCAAAATAAAAAAGAGGAACAGCACAAATATTCAGCAGATACTAAAACAATAAAATTGAAGGAAGAGATAACATGATTCATAAACAAAATGAACTCAGCATAGAAAATTATATGGAACAAAGAAATCAACACGATGAAAAAGCAAATGACAAAAATGACGGCAACTAAGTCATATTTGCTGATAATTACATATCTGGCAAGGGACTTATCTCTAAGATTGATGGAAAACTCTAACACCTCAACACCAAAAGAATTAACAATCTAATTTAAAAATGGTCAGAAGACATGAATAGACACTTCACCAAGGAGAATATTCAGGTGGTCAGGTAATACATGAAAAGATGCTCACAATCATTGGCCATCAGAGAGATGTAAAGCAAAACAGCAATGCAATTTACCATCTCACCCCAGCACTGATGGCAAGGTTCAATGAGACAGAAAATTGCAAATGCTGGTGGGAATGTGGAGAGATTGGGACTCTCATACACTGCTTGTGTGACTGTGAAGTGATATAGCCACTGTGGAAAAAAAAATATGGCCATTCCTTAGAAAGCTGGAATTGGAGATACCAATTGACCCAGCAATCCCATTACTAGGTATATATCCTAGAGAGGTGAGAGCCAGACAGGAACAGATACATGCACGCTCATGTTCATTACAGCACTATTTACAATAGCAAAAAGATGCAAACAACCTACATGCCTACCAGCAGAAGAATGGATGACCAAACTATGGTACATACACACACTGAAATGCTATGCAGCACTAAAGAATAATGTAGAGTCTGCAAAACACCACATAATATGGATGAACTTGGAGGACATTATGCTGAGTAAAGTAAATCAATCACAGAAGAACGAATATAGTTTTAGTTCGTTGTTGTGGAGGGTCAAGGAAAGGTTTATATATGGAGGGAAACTTTCTTTGTTGGTTGCCAGGGTTGGGAGGGGAGGGGTGGGAACACTGAAAAAAAAAAATGCATTGACCCATGTCATTTTAGTTTTGTGTACTTCACTGTACATAAATTATATTTCAATAAAATGCATTAAAAAAAAGGAAAATAAAAGAGAAGATGTAAATAACATGAATACGAAAGGAAATGGGCAACGTCACAATAGAACCAACTAAAATAAAAAGAATAATAACAGGATACAATGAAGAAATATACTCCAACAAATTTGAAAATCTAAAAGAAATGGACAAATTTATAGAAACACATGATTTACCTGAACTAACACAGACTAAAGTAGAAACTTGATAATTTCCATACAAAAGAAGAAGTTGAAAAGGTCATAAAACCCCCAAGGAGGGAAAAAAAAAAACACTCCCAAACCAAATGGCTTCACCGAAGAATTCAATCAAACACATAGAGAAAATCTGATACCAGTTCTATTCAAGCTATTCTAGAACACAGAAAAGGATGAATATGCCCAAATTCATTTTGCAAAGCAAACATAGCCCTGATACCAAAGCCAGGCAAATACACCACTAAAAAGAAAATTACAGACCGATATCCCTCATGAACATACATGCAATTTTAGCAACAAAATTATAGCCAGTAAGAACCAACAACGTATAAAAAACATAATACAGGGGGCTTAGAACTATAGTCTTGGGGTATATTAAGGTCAATTGGGATAATACAGTCCACAAAGACAATGTTCTACATCCTATTTTGGTGAGTAGAGACTGGGGTCAAGAAAGCTTATGAGTGGACACCAAAGGTGTGATTATTGGTCTCTTCCTGTCCAGAGCAAAGAAGAGTGAAGAAAATAAAAGATACATGGAAGCAATTAGTCTGAGGAATTATGGACTACATCAATCCCAGCTTCCATGACCCTGAGACCAGAAGAACTAGATGGGTCCAGCTACCACTACTGACTACTCTGAAAAGATTATAGTAGAAGGTCTTAGATGAAGTGGGTGAAAAATGAAGTACAAACTTCAAAATCATGGGAAAACAAACAAACAAACAAAAAACTTACTGATTGGATAAAGACTGGTAGAACCCCCCAAATTGAGGTTCCTTAGTCACCCTTGAAGCCTGGAACTGAATTCACCCCCCCATCAATCACCTTTAAGCCAAACAATTAAAAAAAAAAAGAAAATGAAACCAAACTCACTGCCGTCATGTCATTTCTGACTCATAGTGACCCATCCTTGGGTTTCCAAGGTGGTATCTCTATGGAAGTAGATTGCCCAATCTTCCTTCCGAGGAGTGGCTGATGGGTTTGGACCACCAGACTTCTGGTTAGCAGTCAAATGCCTTAGGCACTACACCAATAAGGCAAATAATAACACCAGGTGCTACTCACTTGATGGTTAGAACAATCAACTACCCTACACAAGATCAAAAATATAACATTTGTCCAGAGACCAAGTTCAGAAGGCAGGAACAAATAGGAAAGAAGGAGAAATGGAAACACAAAACACAGTGAGGAAGTAGGATGAGTGCTGTCATAATATGGAATTGTAATCAATGTCATGAAACAAAATGAGTATGAATTGTTGATTGGACTACCAATTTGTTCTGCAAACTTTCATCCAAATCACAATAAAAAGTTAAAAAACAAAACAAAATGAAAAATAGTCTGGTGTTGGTACAATGGCAGACACAAACCAATGGAATAGAATTGTGAACACAGAAGTAAATCCATCCATCTATGGACAGCTGATCTTTAACAAAGAGCTGAAACACATTAATTGGGGAAGATATTCTCTTTAACAAATGGTTCTGGCAAACTAGATGTTCACTTTCAGAACAATGGTTGAAGATCCATAATGCCCACCACATACAAAGACTAATTCAAGATGGATCAAAGACCTAAATGTAAAACTTAAAAACTATAGAGATCATGGAGGAAAAAGTAGGGGCAAACATAAGGGCCCTAAAACATGGTACAAATGCATTATTAACCGTAACTAAAAAAGCAAAAGCAGCAGAAGACAATTCAGACTAGTGGTACTTACTGAAAATTAAACATTTCTGTGCAACTGAGAGCTCTGGTGGCATAGTGCCTAAGGTATTTGACTGTTAACCAGAAGGCTGGTGGTTCAAACCCATCAGCCACTCTTCAGAAAGAAGACTGGGCCATCTACTATTGTAGAGATACCACCTCGGAAACCTAAGAAGGGGTCACTGTGAGTCAAATAGACTCAATGGCAGTGAGTTTTGTTTGTTTTTTGTTTTTTCTGTGTATCAAAAGACTTTGACAATAAAGTAAAAAGACAGTTTACCATCTGGGAAAAAAAAATTTTGGCAATGACATTTGGAAAAGGGAGTAATCTCTAAAATTTATAGAAAACTTCAACACCTCAACAAGAAAAAGACAATCCAATTAAAACATGGGCAGAGGACTTGAACAGAAACTTCACTTAAGAAGACATTTAGGTGGACAAATACATGAAGAAATTCTCATGATCATTAAGCACTAGAGAGATTGCAAATGAACATAACAATGAGATATCATCTCATCTCAAGCAGTAATAGCAAAGTTTAAAAAAAAACAGAAAACAATGAATGCTGATGAGGGTACATAGAGACTGGAACACACATACACTGCTAGTGGGACTATAGAATAGTACAATCACTGTGGAAAACATTATGGCACTTTCTTAAAAAGTTGGCAATAGAAATACCATATGATCCAGGAATTCCATTAAACCAAATCAAACTCACTGCCCTTGAGTCAGATCCAACTCATAACGACCTCTCTTCGTGTTTCTGAGGCAGTTCAAATCCACCAGCCACTCCTCAGAAGGAAGGTTGGGCAATCTACTTCCATAGTGATACTGCCTCGGAAACCAAAGGAAGGGTCACTATGAGTCGGGTCCAACTTGATGGTACATCACAACAACAAACAACAATCACTTCGGAAGTACATTGCCCAACCTTCCTTCTGAGGAGTAGCTAATGGGTTTGAACTGCCAGCCTTCTTGTATGTAGTCAAATGCCTTAGGCATTACGCTACCAGAGCTCCTAGGAATTCCACTACTAGATATATATCCTAGAGAAATAAGAGCCATGACATGACCTGACACATGCACACCCATGTTCATTGCAACATCATTCACAATAGCAAAAAGATTGAAACAACCTAAGTGCCCATTAATGGGTGAATGGATAAACAAATTACATTACATACATGCAATAAAATACTATGCAATGCTAAAGAATAAGGATGAATCTGCAAAACATTCCATAAAATGGATGAACATGTTAGGCAGTCAGAATAGTGAAATGGTCCCTAGGTCTTGCTTTGGCTTTCTAGCCTCTGAAGTGAAGTGGGTCAGTTGTGTATACCTTCTCTGGCTTCTCAGCTTCAATGGGCCCAAGCTTTGAGCTTCATAAGTTCCAACCACAAGAGCCAACCACAAGGCCTGACAAGGAAAGTAGCCAATCAGAAGAGGACAAAATCTAAAATTACTAAAAGGACTTCCCTGAGACATTTCCCTACTTAGGCATGTGCAGTTGTGCACAAGATGACCTCAAAATAACGTAGATTCTCATTAGCATGCAATTATAATAAATATGCATTGTGGTTTTTACCCCCTTGGTGGGCAATCAAGGAGGATTATGGGAAAGTTAAACATGGCTGAACTGGAACAATTAGCTATATCAGGAAAGAAAATAGAAAGGATGGTATTGGTAGAATGAAATAAGAAAGTTTACCAGCTGGTCCTGCCAAAATCCTACCTCTAATATTTAGACAGGAGCTCTGGTAGCACAGTGGCTAAGACACTTGCCTGCTAACCAGACGGCTGGCGGTTCAAACCCACCAGCCACTCCTCGGAAGGAAGGTTGGGCAATCCTACTTCCGTAGTGATACTGCCTTGGAAACCCAAGGAGGGGTCGCTATGAGTCAGGGCCGACTCGACGGCACATAACAACAACAACAACAACAATATTTAGACAATATACATAGACTGTTGTACAGAGCTCAGTGCTGCTCCTCCTTTAGGAGTTGCCCATTCTCTCCCACTGAGAGTGTAATTTCACTTTAATAAATCTCACTTGTGTTTGAACTTGCTACTTGCATGTTGCTTCCCTTGTGCCAGACCCAAGAACAATTCTCCCAAGCAAAACTGCTGCTGTGAGCTGTCTTAGATTCCTCAAGGCAGTGTGTAGCTTAACCAGAAGCCTCTCCCAGATAACATGTTTCAAGCACAAGCTGCTGCTGTGTGCTATTTTTGATTCTTCAAGGCAGTGTATAACTGAACTAGAGAGTTCTCCCAAGCTAACAAACCTAGAGAATGTTATGCTGAATGAAATTAGTCAATCACAAAAGGACAAAGAAGGAAAGAACTTTTTACCAGTCTTGTAATAAGTCAAGAAGATGTTTACACACAGAATCATTCTTTGAAGTTTACCAGTGGTGGGTGGAAAAGGGAAGACAAACCACTAACTAGAGGATAGACAGGAATTAACTTGGGTTAAGAGAAAGACAATATACAATAAGGGGGAAGTCGGCACAAATTGATCAAGGCAGAGGAAGACACTGAGAGGAGCACGAGAGTTAAAGCAACAAAGGTAAATCCTATTATATATACATTCCTACAATAACAATAATATACAAGTAGATAAAAAGATAAATATGCTAGCTGAAGAGGGGTGGGAAGGTGAATGGGACAACATTTGTGAATATATATGTGTTCGACAGAGGATATTTCTACATATGCATTTATATGTGCTGCAAATATATCCATGAATATTGTAGAGCATACAGGTGGCAAATTGATGAAAATTTCTTGGTTATAACCAAACTCCTTGAGGGAATGAATCATTGGGCATGGGTGTTCAAGATCATAGTCTAAGGGTACACTAAGGTCAGTTGGCATAACAATCTAAAAAGACAATGTTCTACATCCTACTTTGGTGAGCAGTGACTGGGTCTTAAAAGCTTGTGAGGACTATTTGAGGTGTAAAAATTGATCTCTCCCTGCCTGGATCAAGGAAGAGAAAGAAAATCAAAGATGCAAGGAAAACATTTAGTCCCAAAGACTAATGAATCATGTGAACCCTAGTCTTAATAACCCTGAGACCAGAAGAACTAGATGGTGCCTAGTTACCACTGCTGACTGTTCTGAAAGGGATCACAAGAGAGGTTCCAGATAGATTGGGAGAAAAACATGGAACAAAACTCAAAATCATTAAAAAGACCAGGCTTAAAGGTCTAACAGAGACTGGTAAAACCCCTGAAACTATGATCTTTAGCTACTCTTCAAGCCTAGAACTGAACTCACCCCAATGGCTCAACTTTCAGCCAAATGATAAACAGACCTATCTGGTGAACAATAATATCAAGGAAGTATGCAATCTTTGGTGGTCTAGTGCCTAAGACATTTGACTGCTAACCAGAAGCTGGCCGTTCAAACCCACAAGCCACTCTTCAGAAGGAAGGTTGGTCAATCTACTTCTGTAGTGATACTGCCTCAGAAACCCAAGGAGGGGTCGCTATGAGTCAGATCCTACTCAACAGCAGTGAGTTTGTTTTTTTTGGTTTTATGCAATCTTTAGAACAATCAGCCATAGGAAATCAAAAGGGTAGCATTTGTCCAGGCATAAAGCTAAGAAGGTGGAAAGGGACGAGAAAGCAGGACAAAGAGAAACTCAGGGAGGAAGTGGATAGAGTGCTGTTACATTGTGGAACAACGATCAAAGTATTTTAGATATAATCCATGATCAAGAGTAGGGAATGTATGAGAGCTTAAATTTTAATGCTCTGGTTTTATGGAAATTTGCAGTCTATAGCAGGAGCCCTAGCTCTATTTTGAGTCTTGACATACATTAGAAGCTGTGTGAGTTCTTTATGTTACATGCCCAGTGCTTTCTGGACATTAAACCAACAATGTGGCTATGCTTAGACATACCCAGGCAAGACCAGGGAAAAATAGTTTATCCTCAGAAAGAATATGGTTGAAAGTAAATTAACTAGTATGCAAGAAGATGCTCACTCAAAGAACTAGGGAACTTGTCTGGGCATGTAGTTCTTATATAGAGAACTTAACCTGAGCATGTCTTTAATGATTTACCAGAAATAGTCCATACTGTAACTTTTGTTTTAACCTGTATGTATTCCAGTTATGGTCCTTTCTCCACTTCTGTACCCCAACTGTGACAGCAATGAATTGATCTGCCACCAATCACCATCTTGTGATGATTTCATTTGTTCTCTATTGTATATAATGAACACAACTATGGTTCAGGAAATTCCATCGGCCTTTGTACAATTTCCCACAACTAAATGATGTACTTTTTTTTGTCTTTTTCCTGTTTACAAACCCAAACTCCCTGCCATCAAGTCAAATCTGACTCATAGTGACCCTTCTTTGGGTTTCTGAGGTGGTATCACTAGGAAGTAGACTGCCCAATCTTTCCTCAGAGGAGTGGTTGGTGGGTTTGAACCGCCAGCCTCCTTGTTAGCAGTCAAATGCCTTAGGCACTATGCCACCAGAGCTCTTCCTTTTCCTGTTTGTTGTTGTTGTTATGTGCCATCAAGTTGGACCCGACTCATAACATAAGGCTTAATAAAACAGTCTCTATAGAACATTTTTGAATCTGAGATCTTTTCCCCTAACACGTGACATATTTTACAGAGATTTCTCAGGTATACAAACACTGAATATTTAAAGTAAAGATTGAAACAAAGGTAGAAAAGGATCACCAGATGCCAGAGGTGTTAGCAACATGGTTTTTGAAACATAAGATATATTTTAAATAGGCCTGGAACTGGCAGAAATTAAAGAATTTCTACCAATTCACCAACAGAAATGTGTGGATATTCATTCTTTTGAGGACATTGTCATCAGCATGACTCAGCTCCAAAGACTTCTAATCTTTGTATCCTCTGATGTAAGTTAAAAATTTCCTGAAGAAAGATTATAATTGACCTAACTTGGATTAGGATCTAGAGTGGATTGGTTGAATATAGCCAAAAAAAGAGGATTGTGTTATACAGTTCTGGGAAAGTAGCACCAACCCTACACAATTCTCAGAGAAGAGAAAATTGCTGAGCTGAGAAAACATTCTAAAAATTGTCTATGACATCAGGTGTCTAATTTTCTTCTTATTCCCCATCTTTGATCCCTATTTGAATATTTGTTATTTCTTCTCTTGAAATTATCTTCTTGCGTATGTTGAGAAGGAAAATTAATAGCAAACATCTTACACTGATCTTAAGGCCTCTCTTATCCAGGAAACCAAATAATAACCATTAAAAACCTGACCCAAAGCTGTGAAAGCCTGCCAGAAAATGCTCTACAGCATTGTAAATTTGTCTTATTCTGATAGAAAAGGATAGTTGTCCAACTATCACCTCCTAAATTATATTAGGAAAAAAAAGCCTAATGGCTGCAGGATGGCTAAATTATTAGCAGGCAGGCCAGAAGTAACCTGATTATCAGTTGATCTCAAAAAAGGGAGAAGGCAGAATTCAGTCAGTCAAGTTAAGATTGTTGTTGTTATGTGCCGTCGAGTCGGTCCCGACTCATAGCGACTCCTCCTTGGATTTCCGAGGCAGTATCACTACGGAAGTAGGATTGCCCAACCTTCCTTCTGAGGAGTGGCTGGTGGGTTTGAACCGCCAGCCTTCTGGTGAGCAGTCAAGTGCCTTAGGCACTATGCTACCAGAGCTCCTAAGTTAAGATTAACCATTGGTTAATCTTCAATATTTCTCCCTCCTTTTTTCTTTGTGAGGAGCTCTGGTGGTACGGTGATTAAAGAATTAAATTGCTAACTAAAAAAGTTGGTGGTTTGAACCTACCAGCCACTCTGTGGGAGAAAGATGAAGCAGTCAGATTCTTTAAAGATTTGCAGCCTTGAAAAGGGGCAGTTCTAGTCAGTCCTATAGGGTCACTATGAGTCAGAAATGGGTTTTGAGTTCTTTTTATAAGCCTCAATGTACTGTACTAGGGAAAAAGAGACCCCAAATTCAAATAGTTTCCATAGGACACTTTTATTAAGCCTTGGACAAAACAAAGACAATGATCCTAGATGAGGGAAACCCATCAGCATGAGAAAGCTGAATGGAGTCCATGGCCATGTGGCTAATTAATTACATAGGATTTTAAATAATCACAAAATCACAATTGGTAGTAGATAGATTTTTCATTGTTACAGGTGGGACTACAGAAGCAAGATAAAGACATGATTGGGATTAGAAGTTAAGAAACGGCTACAGGATTGGTTCTGGGCCTTGACTACCTGGCTAGGTGGTGGTCCAGATAGGCTGTGAGTCATAACCATGAAGTCTGAGTCTTAGGCACAAAGTGGCTACTAAACAAAGACCAAGACCCCAACCTTAATTTAAATTAGAAAAGGATACTCCTAGGCAAGTTCTCTAGTTCTTTGTGAGAGTGTAATTTACTTTCAACCATACGCTTCCTGAAGACAAAATGCTCCTCCCTAGGTTTGTCCTGGAACTTGTCTGTGCATAGCCACAATGCTGGTTTATGGTCAGAAAGAACCCAAATGGCATCTGAAACGTATATCAAGCCTCAAAATGGAGTTAGGGCTCCCACTGTAGACCACAGCCTTCCACAAACCTCAGTGCTTTAGAATTTAAGCTCTCATATAGTACCTAGCCTCTTGGAGCCATTTGCTTTTACTGGAATCAAAATAGTTTCCTTATATGTTTTTAGAATAACTGCTCAGATTAAACCCTATATTGGTGAGTTTTGATTATTTTCTAACACATATACAGGTATCCCCCATTTTTCGAAAGTTCATTTTAAACCACTTCCTTTTACAAAAGACCTACATTAGTATCTATTTTTGCTAACTGAAAGTGTGAGTCAATCTGAAGCCAGAATTCTAGCAGCCTCCAGGAAAATCTTTAACCAGAAACCTTTTAGTGTCAGTAGTGCTAACAGAACTTTTGTAATTCTAAACACTCCTTAGGGCTTTTATCTGCCCTCCAGTCTCAGCAGGTATCAAGGAACTTCCTCCGAACTCAGCACGCATCACAAAAGCCAT
>NW_006921929.1:312871-314450 GCF_000298275.1 Orycteropus afer afer
AAAAAATGTGAAAAGAGATATGATCCCTCAGCACTTGTTTTGAAGTGAGCTGTTAAAGGGGCTACACGCACATAGAAAAAGTGGCATCTCAACACTCAATCCCTAGAAACTACACTGTACATAAATTATTTCTACTTTATATAGGCTATATATTTATCATATCATTCCTGCTTTTACTATTTGTTAGTATTATTTTAGGTTTTATATGTTATTTAAGGAGCCTTGCAAGTGTAGTAGTTAAGTCAGCTGCTAGAATCCACAAGCTGCTCCAAGGGAGATGTTGTTGTTGTTATGTGCCCTAGAGTCGGACCGACTCATAGTGACCCCTCCTTGGGTTTCTGAGGTGGTATCACTACGGAAGTAGATTGTCCAAGCTTCCTTCCGAGGAGTGGCTGGTGGGTTTGAACCGTCAGCCTTCTGGTTAGCAGTCAAGTGCTTTAGGCACTATGCTACCAGAGCTCCCCAAGGGAGATGAGGCAGTCTGTTTCAGTAAGGATTTATAGCCTTGGAACCCCTTGGGGGTCACTACAAATTAGAATAGATTCGGTGACAGTGGGTTTGTTTTTTATTTATGTATTTGGTACTAATTGGTAGGTTATTTTTTGGGTCTAGCAATGCTCAAAATTTTTTCCCATATAAATTAATGCTAATTGCTTCTTTGCTTTGCACCACTTCAGTTTATGAAATGTTTCATAGGACCCATCCATTTTTGGATAGCAGGGAAAACCTGTATTTTAGAAAATGTCTGTCTGAAATTACCTAGTCCCATGTAAGTTATTTTTCTCTAGTTGTTCAAATGACAATATTAGTTTTCTTAAAACCTTTCTTTAAAGAATTCACTACATCAAATAAAAAAGATTTAAAATGTTAAAACTGAGGTTTTTCACATTGTTTCTATATTAGTCTTATATCATAAAACCAATAATCAGTTCTAGGCTTAATTTGAATAAACTCATAACAGCCCCTAAGGCAATTAAGTAAGCTACTTGAAATTAAGTCTTAAAAATTGTATTATTGCTCAATTAATTGAATTTTATCTCAACTAACCAGATTTGTTAAAAAAAATTAAAGACCTTTCAGTCTTAATAATTTGCCAAACATTTTGAATTTAACACTTTTATAAGCATTAAACATATCTGCTTAAAGAAGTAGACTTAAAATAAGATTTTAATTAAACTTCATCAGTTTCTCATATTGTTAGTATTTCATTGTGCCTATTTCTCATTTCATGAGGAAATTAGATTTTATAACCTACGTTGTTTTCTCACCATCTGTGAAAATTGTATAGTAGTGAGGCAGAAAGGGAATTGGGCTAACTGAATCAAGCAGCCTCTGAATCAGTATTCTTGCTGCTGGCACCAGACAACTGTTGGGTTCCCCTTGACCAGGGCCTTCCCAACCCAAAGAGGAACGCCACCCAAAATCACTCACGAAAGACGTCTCTTGATGCAAAAGCAGGAGGCATTTATTCAAGGTTCCAGCGCGCCGGGGCTCGACTCATATCCCACGCAGGGGCAGAGGAGTGGAGCCCCGAGCATCAAACACACACTCTATTTAAAGGAACATTTGGAAGGGGTAG
>NW_006921929.1:314760-317904 GCF_000298275.1 Orycteropus afer afer
TAAAACTATATGTTTCTCAGTTCCTGGAACTGAGGCCCTTTTACTGGTCTTAATAATGGCCTCTTATTGCTATAGTAAAATATTACATTTTAATTTTACTTTCTAATTTTACATCTTTAATTTTGTATTTAAATTCTTAATTCCACACAACTTCTTTCAATTAAAGAGCAAGACCTTTAGACAAGATAAGGGGGCCTCATTTCAAAAGGCCCACATTCTTGACTAGTTACAAAATGCTGATAAACCTCCTGAGTTTCTTACCAGGTGCAGAGCACTTCCAGTAAAATTCAAAGTGATCAGAAAAAGTGACCTTCCACCAGATGCAGTCAAGAACAGGAGTCCCTCACCGGGACTCGGACCAGGGTCCAGAGACATCACACATACACACATGCATAAACCAAACTCACTGCCATCTAGTTGGTTCCAACCCATAGCAACCCCTCTTTTGGTTTCAGAGGCTGTATCTCCACAGAAGTAGATTGCCCAACCTTCCTTCCAAGGAGTGACTGGTGGATTTGAACCACCAGCCTTCTGGTTAGCAGTAAAATGCCTTACGCACTGTGCCACCAGAGCTCCAACACACATGCACATCCAGAGTAAGTCATGTCAAGCGTTACAGCAGCCTGTGTGACGGATTCCATCTTCGTTCCTACAGCCTTTGTGATGGAGTTCATCTTGGCTATTCCCTGTAGTATACACATGGTTTTCATAATTCCACCTCTTATTTTTAATCATCTCATATACATGTGAGAGCTGGACAACAAACAAGGAAGACAGAAGAAGACTTGATGCTTTTGAGTTGTGGTGTTGGTGAAGAATACTGAAAGTACCATGGACTGTCAAAAGAACTAATGAAACTTGTCTTGAAAGAAGTGCAGCCAGAATGCTCCTTGGAAGTGAAAATGGCCAGACTTCATCTTATCTACTTTAGTCATGTTGTCAGAAGGGACCATTCCCTGGAGATGGATATCATGCTTGGTAAGGTGGAGGTGTTATGGGACCAAAGGTCCTGCGCAGTAAGGCCAAAACAGTTTACACACCAAGATTGAGAGGAACAAAAATTCTTTATTGCAAAGCAGCAGTGCAAGGAGTTAGGGGAAGTTTGTACCCAGATCTTAACTCCCGGAGATGCCATGAAACACAGTTTTTGTAGGTTTCAGGAGAGGGGGTTGTGCATATTCACAAAAGGTTGAGGAATTTGGGGTGTGAACATGAAATGGGTGACTGATGAGTCACTAGTTTCTTGCTATCAGCTGATAGGGGCTTGGGCAGAGGGGAGAGGGTCAGCAATTAACTTTTGTTCCCTTATGTCCTTGGGCCAGAGTTCATTTACAAGTTGTTTCTAAAACATTTCTATTGTCCAGTGGCCAGAGTTAATTTACAAGTTACTTCTAAGATACTTTTAGCAAGTCTATCATCTGTGGGAAGGAATGTTTTCCATTCAGAGAGAATACTCATCTGCCTGGGGGGAGAAGGTTATCTAATTATCTGTCTTAACCAGGGTGAGGGAAATAGTTGGGGGTAATCCAGTCTACCTATCTATTCCCATCCAGGTGCCAGGGTGGGGGAAATAGCACTCATAGCACTTTGTTTCAGAGGGTCAACAAAAGAGGGAAAGACCCTCAACAAGATGGGTTGGCACAGTGGCTGCAATGATGGGCTCAGGTATAGCAAGGATTGTGAGGCTGGCACAGGACCAAGTGGTGTTTTGTTCTGTTGTACACAGGGTCACTATGAGTCGGAGACAGGTCAATGGCACCTGACAACAACAACCTCTTTCCGGAAATCCCCACCCATTTCATGAATAAACATGATGCCTTTTTCCCACCTAAAACTCTTTATAAACCTTAAGAATTCCTTTGTTTGGGAAGTAATTGGATGTTAGAGTACAGAAAAACCCTCTCTATCTCTCCCTTGTGAGATCCTCCCCTCTCCCTTCTCTTTAATAAACTTCTGTTCAAGTGAACATTTTGTCTCTCCTGTTCACTCCTTGGAAGGAACTTTGGGCAATATACTTCTGGAGTGATACTGCCTCGGAAACCCAAGGAGGAGTCTCTATGAGTCTAATTGACTTGATGGCAGTGAGTTCAATTCTTAGAAGGCAAAAGCCCTTGCTCAGGGTTCCAGGACACCCTAGGACAGTGGCAGGATCTTTGCATCTTAGACAAACTGAATTCAAATCTTAGTTCAGCTCTTTTAGCAGCTGAGTAATTGTCTTCAATTTCCTTGACCCCTCTGAATATCATTTGAGTCATATGTAAAGAAAAATGATACATAATATGATTTGTTATTATAAAATATTTTGATACTGAAAACATTAAGGCAGGATATCACAGAAAATGGTTGCTTCAAAAATAGTACTATGCTTTTTAAAAGTTTTTCCTAGATTTGTGATTATTTCCTAGAAGGTAAGAGGGATGGATAAAGACAGAAAAGCTGGCACATGACTCTGAACATAGTGGGTGAATGCTTGTCTAAGGATGAGGAAGAGAGAGAAAGACTTCTAAGAGACAGACACATAAGGAGAATGAGAAAGAGAGAGATCTTTTAATGGTCAATATTAGTAGAAATCTACATGGCAATGTGATATACAATCCCTAAGAAGTACAAATGAACAAGAGGAAAAGCTAACAGCTTTTGAAGTCCAAAGGTTGTATTCTTCAAATGTTTAGTATTTGTAATGCTTTAAAAGGAACATTTGTGGTGCTTAAATTAGCTCACTTGATCCACCCTCTGTGTATCTTTTCTGTTGACCCATTATCTTTTTTACTGGCCCTATACCAGACAGCTTAGACTAAGTATGTTGCAGTATCAACCAACCTTCCCAGTCTCAGTTATTTGTAGTAGAAGTTTAGTTCTTCCTTGTGTTACATGTCCATCATGGGATATATGCAACTCATTGGCTTCATTCTGGGAACCAAGCTGAAGGAACAACCCCTATTTACAACATTTCCAGTCTCATGGCAAAGGAAAAAGTGAACAACATGAAGCCTCCAAAAATTTCTACTCACCAATGGCACACATCACTTCTGCTCACATTTCATGGGGCAAAACAAGTTACAGGTAAGATTAGGGTCTACAACCCTCCTCTAAAGATGAGTAATAATATTTTGTGTAATATATATATGTAAGCCTATAAATTTC
>NW_006921929.1:318560-336761 GCF_000298275.1 Orycteropus afer afer
ACACTATTAAAAGATTTGGATAATTATTGAAACTTAATTTAAAGGGAAAGTTTGAAGTGTAAAACATAAGAGCCAGGGTAAGGATTGGCTTTAGAAGGAAGTAGAGAAAATTAGCCTCATCAGCTCAGCAAGATCACTGCTGACATCCACTGGATGGAAAGTTAAGCAGAAAATTTAACCAACCTGTGATAACTAATTATCTGATTGGCATATGTTGTATTAAAAAGATTCCAGAACTGGTTATTAATTTCATTTTGTCCATCCAATTACACTTGGAAGGCATTCCTTTATGACATTATGATGGTAGCTATGGCAAATGAAAATGGAGCCCTGGTGGTACAATGGTTAAGCACTTTGCTGTTAACCAAAAGATCAGCAGTTTAAACCTACCCAGGGAGCTCTGGTAGCATAGTGCCTAAGGCGCTTGAGTGCTAACCAGAAGGCTGGTGGTTCAAACCTACCAGCCACTCCTTGGAAGGAAGATGGGGCAATCTACTTCTGTAGTGATACTGCCTCGGAAACCCAAGTAGGGGTCGCTATGAGTCGGGTCCGACTCGACAGCACATAACAACAACAACAACAACAACAACAACAGGGGCTCTGCATGTGAAGAGACCTGGTGATCTGCTCCTGTAATGGTTATAGCCTAGGAAACTCTATGGGGAAATTCTACTGTTGTATACGGTCACTGTGTTGAAATTGACTCGACAGTGCACAGCAAAAACAACAACATAACAAACTATTTTGTAATAACATTTTTTTTGTGTGATTGAACTCTTTTTAATTTTAAGAGTTTGTTTTACTTTCAACATGTTTTGTAATAACATTTTAAAAATCATAGTCCATCTGTCAGTATATATGAAGCCTTCACTGTATGTTATGTATTACGATATACATGGGAAATGGTACCTAATAGCTTCCAATGAAGAGGTTCCAGAAAGTATACTCTTTATGTATAACATTGAATTCACTTCATACTATTGCCTAGAACTCTGAAAGTCTGAAAGTTTACCTTATCTTCAAGCAAAGAAGTTAACCTAACACAGATTCATGTATGCTAGAAAACTACATGAAATTCTTGGGTCAGAAAAGATGGATTGTTTTCTATTCACAGTAATAACAGTAGCTAGAGCATTATTACTTGTTTGCACTGGGTTCTCAAGTTCTATTTCCAAAAGTGCTATGTGAATAGGACCAGAAAAAACTTGCATATACTGTGGCTTATGTTACTTCATAACTGGCAATAAGCATGGCTGCTCTTTGTCCCATAGGGAGATATTATGGTTATTGCATTACATGTTGTTGTTGCTGTTGTTATGTGCCCTCGAGTTGGACCCAACTCATAGCGACCCTTCCTTGGGTTTCAGAGGCAGTATCACTACTATCTTCCTTCCGAGGAGTGACTGGTGGGTTTGAACTGCCAGCCTTCTGGTTAGCAGTCAAGTGCCTTAGGCACTACGCTACCAGAGCTCCCATTGCATTACATAGTGAGCATGTTTGCTCTTTGCTCTGAATGAAAACACTATCTCTATATTCCAAGGTTGTTTTATATACAAATATCCTTAAAGATAGTTAAGAATAATAAGGAGTAGCTGTTTCACTTGCAACATATGCAAAACACATGAGATAACCCTGAAACATTGTCTTCCAGCAATACTTACCCCTCATTTCTACTCTGTCGTTGGTTCTGGTGCATTTTTCATGATTATGTCACTCTGCTTGCCATCCCCATTAAATATGACCAACAGAGGCTAGGACCAAATCTGCCAATTTGTTTCATGTAGCATTTAATTAAGCTACCAACAGTAATTTCCTTGGATCACATAAGTTGTTTGTAATTAATTGTTAATCTAAAAGATTGCTGGTGCAAACACACCCAGAAGCTGCACAGATGAAAGGCATAGTGATATGCTTCCACCAAGATTATAGCCAGGAAAACCTGCAACAGTGCTACTTTGTAAAACATGGGGATGCCATGAGTCAGAATTGACTTGATAGTAATGATTTGGTTTTGTTTTTTATCAACAAGACTCTAAGAACCTAATAAGGCTAATCTTTAGTACTGACCCTTCCTCCCAGCTAGACTCACCAGCTGAATAAATTCCATAATCATAAATTTCTACATAAGAAATCCAGGTGATTTCTTCCTAAATATCTCTATTGATCTTTCTACTTGGTCTAAGGCATTAATTCAGGTACAAAAGCAATTGTTATTGATTACACAGACTTCACTTCATCTCACAAAGAGGAAGTCTAGGGCAAATTTATCATTCACCACAACTCTAGCTATTGAATTAAGGCTGCCCAGAATGCAATCCAGAGTTGAAATGGGGTTAATGATCACTTCAGTTAAAGTAGGGACAAATCTCATAGCACCTTTTCTAATTGGATGACTCCAATTGTGGTGATAACTGTCAACATGCTGTGCATAAATAATGAGTCATTTACTTCTCCAAGAAATTACCTCCCCCCCTGCCAAGTAACTAAGGCTAGTCTCATTTTTGGAGCCATTTATACAGTCATTGACCTGGCCAACTGACTGGAAAAGATCCGTATCTGTACCCATTCCAAAGAAAGATGATACTACAGAATATGGAAATTACAGAACAATATAATTAATATCATATGCAATATCACAAGTAAAATCTTGCTAAAGACAATTCAAAAATGGCTGCAGAACTTCCAGAAATACAACCTGGATTCAGAAGAGGATGTGGGACGAGAGATATCATTGCTGATATTAGATGGATCTTGCTGAAAGCAAAGAATACCAGAAACATATTTACTTGTGTTTCATTGACTATGCAAATGCATTCAATTGTATGGATCATAACAAATTATGGATAACATTGAGAAGAATGGCAATTCCAGAACACTTGATTATGCTCATCAGGAAGTTGTACATAGACCAGAAGGCTATCATTCAAACAGAACAAGGGGATACGGCATGGTTTGAAATCAGGAAGGTAGTGTATCAGGATTCTATCCTTTCACCATACTTATTCAATCTGTATGCTGAACAAATCATCTGAGAAGCTGGACTATATGAAGAAGAACACAGCATCAGGTTTGGGAGAAGACTCATTAACAACCTGTGATATGCAGACGACACAATTTTGCTTGCTGAAAGTGAGGATGACTTGAAGCACTTATTATGAAGATTAAGGACTTCAGTCTGCAGTATGGATTACATCTCAACATAAAGAAAATGAAAGTCCTCATAATTGAACCAATAAGTGGAGAAAAGATTGAAGTTGTTAAAGATTTCATGTTACTAAGTTCCACAATCAACACCAATGGTAGCAGCAGTCAAGACATCAGACGACATACTGCACTGGGCAAATCTGCTGCAAAAGACCTCTTTCTAGTGCTGAAGGGCAAAGCTATCTCCCTGAAGACTAAAGTGTGCCTAATCCAAGCCATAGTATTTTCTATTGCCTCATATGCATGTGAGAGCTGGACAACAAACAAGGAAGACCGAAGAAGAGTTGATGCTTTTGAGTTGTGGTGTTGGCAAAGAATATTGAAAGTACCATGGACTGCCAGAAGAACTAACAGATCTGTCCTGGAAGAAGTACAGCTGGAATGCTCCTTGGAAGCAAGGACTTTGTCTCATTTACTTTGGTCATGTTGTCAAAAGGGACCATTTCCCTGAAGAAGGATATCATGCTTGGTAAAGCGGAGGGTCAGTGAAAAAGGGGAAGACCCTCAATGAGATGGATTGACACAGTCACTGCAATGATGGGCTCAGGTATAGCAAGGATTGTGAGACAGGCACAGAACCAGGCAGTGTTTCATTCTGTAGTGCATAGGGTCACTATGAGTCGGAGCCAACTCTACTGCACCTAAGAACAACAATGACATACAGTCATTTGTGGTTTAAGTAAACACTTGAAGGTCCCTTGTGACTACTTCTGTGGTCAAGTCACTATGATTTTGGAGGAAGGCAACTTAATGCCTAACCTACACAGAGGAAGTAGGTGTACATGGTAGCCTTGGAAATAAAGTGTTATTTATGAATGTTATGAAACACCAACCCCCTTTATATGACCTATATTGGTCAAGGTCACAGTTCGATAAGGTCTGTGGACAGCATTGTCTGTGGACAGCTGATAGAACCTAGGATTCTTAGTTCAGCTAAAATAACTGAGTCAATCCATTTGTTTATGCCACCAGTTGAGTGGAATTAGTCTTCTCCATGAAACAATTGAGTGATAGCTACAGGAAAAAGGATGAGGACAATATCCAAATGTGTTGACAGATGTTCTGCATGAGAGGTACAAAACCAAAACCAAAGCAAACTCACCGCCATGGAGTCAATTCCGACTCATACGCCCTTTGGGTTTCCGAGGTGGAAAAGCTTTATAGAAGTAGATTGCCCAGTCTTCCTTCTGCGAAATGACTGGTGAGTTTGAACTGCCAATCTTCTGGTTAGCAGTCAAATGCCTTAAGCACTACACCACCAGAGCTCCTTTGAGAGGTACAAGAGCTGCTTTTTCCAGTGGACTTCTCAATGTAGTTAAAGGGGATGAGGATCAACAGAAGTATCTAGTGGGGATTGCAAATCAACAAGTCAATTAAATTAAACCTCCTCTGTATCTTCTATTTCATGAGATGATTCTTCCTCCAGTGCTAGGTTGTTGCTCTCTCCTCACCACCACAAATCCATGTGCCCAATTCAGTATCAATAACTTCACCTTTTTCTATTCATCCTATATTCACATCCAAACTTTCCATTCAGAAACATCAGATTTGAAAGAGAAAAGTGTATTTTTACAAAATTTATAGAATCCCATTATATTTTACAATTACATGGGTGAGCTACTACAGGGAGATTCAGCTAGCAATATAGTCAATCCAGTAATCATCATTCTTATGATCTAGGACCATGCCACTAAAAAAAAAATTAAAATAAAATAAAGGTAGCTAAACTATAATTAAGTTTATATATTTAGTCTTTCTTTTGCCTGGGCTAACATCCAAATAATATGCCAACCAAACTAGACTGGGTTTTCTACTTTGTTGTGGTTGTGTGTTGTGGAGTTGGCCCTGACTCATAGCGACCCCTCCTTGGGTTGCCGAGGCAGTATCACTATGGAAGTAGATTGCTCAACCTTCCTTCCCAGGAGTAGCTGGTGGGTTTGAGCCGCCAGCCTCCTGGTTAGCAGTCAAGTGCCTTAGGCACTATAGCATCATGCTCATTTAAGGTTAGGTAGGAATTCTGAATATTCAAAATAGATCTATATAACTTCTCATGGTTAATTATTTACCAGAAAGCTGACACAAGAATATTATTTCTTTCCATGGACAGATGCATTCTATGAATACCATGTTTTCATGCAAGCACTGTATGCATTCTATGGTTTGTTTTTAACCAACCAGGCCCTGACACAAGAGGTATTTTTGTAAGTACATTAAGGTAATTTTATTTCCATATTGCTATAAAAAATTAGCACAGCTTGTTTACAAAAATACCTTGTAGGGGGTGGGCATGGCTGGGGAAAAAAAAAAATAGAATGCATGCATTATATGCATAAAAATACAGAAAACTCTTCTATTAATGTGCATGGATGGAGGAGAAAGTAAAAAAGGTTGAGACAGAAATAATTTGACACAATTCTTTATATTTTATTTTATTTTTGAAGCATTCCCATCCCTGGTAACCAACAAAGGAAGTTTCCTTTCATATATAAACCTTTCCTTGACTTTTTACAATAATAACCTAATACAATATTGTCCTTCTGTGACTGACTTATTTCATTCAGCATAGTACCCTCCAAGTTCATCTAAATTGTGCAGTGTTTTGCAGATTCTACATTATTCTTAGGGATGCATAGTATTCCATTGTATGTACCATTGTTTGGTTATACATTCTTCTGTCAATAGGAACCTAGGTTGTTTACATCTTTTTGCTATTGTAAATAGTGCTGCATTGGACATGGGTGTGCATGTATCTATTCTTGTCCTAGCTCTCACTGCTTTAGGATATATGCCTAGTAATGGGATTGCTGAGTCAAATGGTATTTCTAATTCCAACTTTTTAAGGAATCACCATACTGCTTTACAGTGCTTGCATTTTACAGTCCCACCAGTAGTGTATGAGAGTCCCAGTCTCTCCACATCCTCACCAGCACTGGTTACTTTCCATCTCGTTGAACTTTGTTACTAGTGCTGGGACAAGATGGTATTTCATTATTGTTTTGATTTGCATCTCTCTAATGGCTAATTAGCATAGTGCCTAAGGCACTTGACTGCTAACCAGAAGGCTGGTGGTTCAAACTCACCAGCCACTCCTCTGAAGGAAGGTTGGGCAATCTACTTCGGTAATGATACTGCCTCGGCAACCCAAGGAGGGGTCGCTATGAGTCGGGTCCAACTTGATGGCACATAACACCAACAACAACAGTGGCTAATGAGGAGCTCTGGTGGCATAGTGCTTAAGGCATTGGACTGCTAACCAGAAGGTCACTCCTTGGAAGGAAGACTAAGCAATCTACTTCTGTAGTGATACCACCTTGGAAACCCAAGGAGGGCTCGCTATGAGCCAGATTCGACTCCACAGCAGTGTGTTTGGTTTGGTAATGGCTAATGATCATATTTCTTCATGTGTTTGCTGGCTGCCTGAATATCCTCTTTGGTGGAGTGTCCATCCGTGTCTTCTGCCCATTTTTTAATTGGATTGTTAATCTTTTTGTTGTTGAGGTGTTGCTGGTTTCTATAAATTTTAGAGATAAATCTCTTGTCACATATGTTGTTACATAATATTTTCCCCCAATTTGTAGGTTCTCTTTTTACTCTTTTGGAGAAGTCTTTTGAAGCATATAAAAATTTAATTTTTAGAAGGTCCCATTCATCTCATTTATCTTCTGCTGTTTATGCATTTTGGGTTATACTTGATAGTCTATTTATGTCATAAATTAGGACCCCTAAATCTGCCTCTATTTTTTTCCCTGAGGAATTTTATAGTTTTAGGTTTTACATTTAAGTCTTTAATACATCTGGAGTTAGTTTTTGTGTATGGTGTGAGGCATGGATCTTGTTATATTTTTCTGCAAATTGATATCCAGTTTTGCCAGCACCATTTGTTAAGGAGATCATCTCTTACCCAATTAATGGATTTCAGCCCTTTGTCAAAAATCAGTTGACCATAGGTTAATGGATCTATTTCTGGGTTCTCAATTCTATTCCACTAGTCTGTATATCTGTCCTTGTACCAGGCTATTTTGACAAGTGTAGCTGTACATTTTGAGATTTGAGAGTGTGAGACCTCCTACTTTGTTCTTCTTCAATAAGGCTTTGCTATCCAAGGTTTGGGAGCTCTGGTAGCATAGTGGCTAAGGCACATACTGCCTCGGAAACCCAAGGAGGGGTCGCTATGAGTCAGGGCTGACTCGATGGCACATAACAACAAACAACATCCAAGGTTTCTTCCCTTTCCATATATTCTGGTTATCTAGTGCCAATCTTGACAGGAATATACCACAAATGGGATGGCTTTAACAAACAGGAGTTTATTCTCTTACAGTTTGGAGGCTTTAAGTCCAAGTCAAAGTGTCAGGCTCTAGGGGCTGGGTGAAAACCCCTCAAACTTGGAGTCCAGCTCTGCTTCCTGCTCCTGGCCCACTGGAGCTAGAGGTGTGTTTCTTCACTCAGACAGCTGCTGGCTGCTGAGGCTGAGAAGCCCAAGGTTGACAAGTAAAAAGGCACAGTCCCAATGTTACCAAACCACATGGCCAGCCATTAATTTAAGTCCATTGTAAGTCCTAAAGTCGGCAGAGTATAGCAGGCTGCTGAACAATTACATGGCTACATGCAGGGTCCAATTGTCCCATAAGCTACAGACCATTCCCAAAGCTGCTTCCTATATATGGGAAGCAGATCACATACCCAAAACTACTCAATTGCTTGTGGTAGATCCCACCATGGAGCTGATTGCCAGTTTCATCATGGGGAATAACTACCACAGCTGTCCAGCCACTCAACCAGGCCCAGCCAAGTTAACACACAAACATAACCACCATACCACATAAAATTAGTGATTTGTTTTTCCATATACTTAAAGAATGTTAATGGAATCTAGATTGTGATTACATTGATGTATAGATTGCTTTGGGTAATATTGACATTTTTACAATGTTCAATCTTCTTATCCATGAGAATGGTATGTCCTTCCATGCATGTAGATCTCTTATGGGTTCTTGAAGTAGTCTTTTGTAGTTTTCTTTGTACAGGTCTTTTATGTCCCTGGTAAGATTTATTCTCAACTATTTTGTTTAGGAGCTCTGGTAGCATAGTGCCTAGGGTACTTGACTGCTAACCCACCAGCCACTCCTTGGAAGGAAGTTTGGGCAATCTACTTCCATAGTGATACTGCCTTGACAAACCAAGGAGAAGTCACTATGAGTCAGGGCCAACTTGATGGCACACAACAACAACAACATTTTATTTATTTTTTTTGATAGATATTGTAAATGATATTGACTTCCTTATTTCCTTTTCAGCAATCTCTTTGAGGGTGTAGAGGATTCCAACTTACTTTTGTATATTGTTCTTTTATCCTGCCACTTTGATAAATCTCTCAATTAATTGAAGTAGCTGTTTTGCTGAGTCTCTGGGGTTTTCTGTGTATATGGTCATATCACCAGCAAATAGAGATAGTTTTACTTCTTCCTTACCAATTTGGATGCCTTTGATTTCCCTTTCCTGCCTTACTGCCCTAGCTAGGACTTCCAATAAAATGTTGAACAGAATTGGTGGTAGAGGGCTTCCTTGTCTGGTTTCTGTTTGCAAGGGAAATCGTTTCAGTATCTCTCCATTGAAAATAATGTTGGTTGTTGGTTTTGCATATATGCCACTTATTATGTTGAAGGATTTCCCTTCTATTCCTGTTTTGCTGAGAGTTTTTATCAGGAATGTGTATATGATTTTATCAAATGCTTTTTCAGCATCGATTGTTATCATCATGTGGTTCTTTTATTGGTGTGATGAATGATGTTGATTATTTTTCTAATGTTGAACCGTCCTTCCGTACCTGATATGAACCCCATTTGGCTACATTATTTTTTGATATGTTGTTAGAGTCTGTTGGCTAGGATTTTGCTGAAGATTTTTGCATCTATATTCATGAGAGATACTGGTCTGTAGATTTCCTTTATAGTGATGTCTTTGCTTGGTTTTGGTATCGAGGTTTTTGTCTGCTTCATAAAATGAATGTGGGAGGATTCCATCCTTTTCTATGTTCTGGAGTAGTTTGAGTAGGATTGGTGTCAGTTCTTCTCTGAATATTTGGTAGAATTCTCCAGTTAAACTGTCTGGGCCAGGACTTTTTTTGCTGGTAACTTTTTTATGACCTGTTCAATTTCTTCTTTGTTATGTGTCTGTTCAAATTTTCCACCTCAGTCTCTGTGTAAGTTTAGCTCAGTACTGTTTCTAGAAATCTGTCCATTTCTTCTAGATTTTCAAATTTGTTAGAATATAGTTCTTCAGAGTATCCTGATATTATCCTTTTATTTCTGTTGGTTCTGTTATGACATTGCCCAATTTATTTCTTATTCATGTTATTTGTATTCTTTCCCTCTTTTCCTCTGTTAAATTTGCCAGAGGTTTGTCAATTTTATTAATCTTTTCAAAAAACCAATTTCTAGTCTTGCTGATTTTTTCTATTGTCTTTCTATTTTCTGTTTCATTTATTTCTTCTCAAATCTTTATTATTTCTTTTCTTCTGGTGACTGTAGGCTATTTTGCTATTCTTTTTCTAATTGTTGGAGATGTTGGGTTAAGGTGTTGATTTTGGCTCTTTCTTCTTTTTTGATGTGTGCATGTAGTGCTATAAATTGGCCTCTGATCTCTGCTTTTGCTGTGTCCCAAAGATTTTGGTATGTTGTGTTTTCATTCCCATTTGATTCAAGGAATTTTTAAATTTCATTTTTAATTTCTTCTATTACCCAGTCATTTTCATGGAGTGTGTTATTCAGTTTCCACGTTTGCTCTTTTTCCATTGATTTTTAGTTTTATACAATTGTAATCTGAGAAGATGCTTTGCAGTATTTCAATGTTTTTAAATTTATTAAGGCTTGCTTTATGGCCTAACATATGGTCGGTCATGAAGAATATCCCATGTGCACTGGAAAATAATGTATATTGTGCTGTTGTTGGGTGAAATTCTCTGTAGATGTCTATAAGGCCAAGATGGTCAATTGTATTGCTTAGTTCTTCTGTGTCTTTGTTTAATTTCTTTCCAATTGTTCTATCTTTCATTGAAAGTGGTGTATTAAAAAGTCTCCTACTATGACTGTGGAGTCATCTATATGTCTTTTCAATTCTGTTAATGTCTGATATATGTATTTGGGGACTCTTTCATTGGGTGCATAGATATTTATTTATGGTTATGTTCTCTTTTTCAATCGATCCTTTAATCATTATATAATGTCCTTCCTTGTCTCTTGTAGTGGTTTTTGTCTTAAAATAAATTGGATCAGAAATTAATATTGCCACTCCTGCTCTTTTTTGATTGGCATTTGATTGCTATATATTTTTCCAACCTTTGATTTTTCTGTCTTTGTCTATTTTGTCTTTGTCTCTAAGGTCTTGTGGACAGCATATTGTGCTCTTGTGGACAGCATATTGATGGGTTATGTTTCCTTATCGAGTCTGTAACTCTCCATCTCTTGAGTGGTACATTTAATCCATTTACATTCAATGTAATTGTTGACAAGTACAAATTTGTTGCTATCATTTTTTTATGTGTTTTTTCATGATGTTGCTGATTTCTTTGTTCTATATTTTCTGTGCTGAGCTAGTTTTGTTTATGAATTGTGCTACTACTTCCTTTGTTGCTGTTTTAGTATTTGCTAAATATTTGTGCTGGTTCTCTTTTTCATTGCATTGTGAAGGTTTATCATTTTTCTTTGAGGTTACCCTATGATTTATAATCTTCTTCCCAAGTTTAGAACAGTCTGTTCTGTCTTTCAATTGTCTTGACTTCTTCACCATTTAGAAGTTCTGCGACTACACAGTTTTTCCCTCTTTTTGGTTTGTAGTTGTCTTCATTTGCCAATTGATGTTTCTGGTTCCCTGTTTACAATCTTGTAGGCTTACTTACTTTGGATACTTCCATAACTGGGTTACATTATCAAGTGTATTAATGGTCGTTGTTGTTTGCTTTTGCTGGTTCTCCATCCAAAGGACTCCCTTTAGCATCTCTTATAAGTTTGGTCTAGTTTTAACAATTTCTCTTAATTTCTGCTTACCCAAGTATGTCCTAATTTCACCATCATATTTGAGGGACAATTTTCCTGTGTATATAATTCTTGGTTGGAAATTTTTCTTTCAGGGTTTGTATAAGCCATCACATGCCTTCTTGCCTGCATGGTTTCTGCCAAGAAATCAGAGCTTAGTCTTATCAGTTGCCCCTTGTTGGTAAGTTTTTGTTTTTCCTGTGCAGCTTTCAGGATTCTGTCTTTGTCTTTGGTTTTGATGAGTTTGATGATGATGTGTCTTGGTGATTTTCTTTTGGGTCTATCCTGTTTGGGGTTTACTGGACTTCTTGAATGGATATATGCTCATCTTTCATCATATCAGGAAAATTCTCTTCCAACAAATCTTCAATAATTTTCTGTGTGGTTTTGTTTGTCTCTTCCTTTTCTGGAATTCTGATTTCACATAGGTTATTCCTTTTGATAGTATCCCACATGACCCTTAGGCTTTCTTAATTTTGTTTTGATCTTTTTTTTCTGATTGATCCCTTTCCAAAGAAATATTGAAGTATTTGTCTTCAATCTCAGTAAATCTGTCTTTTATTGATTCAATTCTACTCTCTTGCCCATTCAATGAGTTATCTATTTCTGAAAATTTAGTATTAATCTTTAGCTACTCTCCATTCAAGGGCAAGTTTTAGATTCTCCTTTGACATCCACTTTGTTCTTTTCTTCCTTTTCTGTCTTTTTAATTACCTTTTGCTTTCTTCATGGGTGATATTCTTGATACCATCCCACAATTCCTGTAGTTTTTGGTTATTCGTGTTCAATGTGTTAAATATATTCTTTGATAGTCCCTAAATTCAGGAAGGATATAATAAAAGTCATATTTTGGCTCTCATGGACTTCTTGTGATTGTCTTCAGTTTGAATTTGAACTTGCATATGAGTGATTGATAGTTTGTTCCACAGTCAGCTCCTGGCCTTGTTTTAACTGAAGATATCAAGCTTCTTCATCACATCTTTACACAGATATAGTTGATTTGGTTTCTGTGTACTCCATCTGGCAAAGTCCACATGTATAGCTGCCATTTATGTTGTTGAAAAAAGTATTCACAATGAATAAGTCTTTGGTCTTGCAAAATTCTACCATGCCATCTCTGACATTATTTCTATCACCAAGACCATATTTTCCAACTACTGATGATTCTTCTTTGTTTCCAGCTATTATGTTCCAATCACTAGTGATAATCAATGCATCTTGATTTCATGTTTGGTCAAGTTCAGACTGCAGAAATTGGTAGAAAATTTTTGATTTCCTTATCTTTGGGTTTAGTGGTCATTGCATAAATTTGAATAATGGTAGTATTGACTGGTCTTCCTTATAGGCATATGGATATTATCCTAGCACTGACAGCATTGTACTTCAAGATAGATCTTGAAGCATTCTTTGTGACAATGAACTCCATGTCATTCCTCTTTAATTTGTCATTCCCAGCATCATAGATCATATGGTGGTCTGATTCATGACTGCCAAAAGCAGTCCATTTTCAGCTCTCTAATGGCTAGGATATCGATCTTTATGTGTTCCATTTCATTTGTGACAACTTCCAATTTCTCTAGATTCATACTTCATACATTCCATATTCTGATTATTAATGGATGTTTCCACCTGTTTCTTCTCATTTTGAGTCATGCCACATCAGCAAATGGAGGTCCTGAAAGCTTCACTCCATCCACATCATTAAGGTCAACTCTATTCTGAGGAGGCATTTCTTCCCCAGTTGTACTTTGAGTGCCTTCCAACCTGAAGGGCTTGTCTTCTGGCACTATATCAGACAATGTTTCAGGGCTATATCAGACAGTGTTTCACTGCTATTTGTAAGGTTTTCACTGGCCAGTTCTTTGAGAAGTGGATGGCCCCTTCCTTCTTTTGAGTCTGTCTTACTCTGAAAGCTTCGGTGAAACCTGTCCACCATGGGTGACCCTGCTGGTATTTGAAATACGAGTGGTATAGCCCCCAGCCTCACAGTAACACACAAGCCACACAATATGAAACACTGACAGAATAATATATATAGATATGAATATATGACAATAATAGCAAAAAGACAGGATATTAAATATATATGTGTTATTGTAAGTTTCCTGTATTTTATGTGAAATGATAAATATTAAGTCTAAGTAGATGATGATAAATTGAAGATTGTGGGGTCTTAGATATATCTAATATCTTTCCTGCCCACAAAGGACTCTAGGATTGAGAAGGTTACTTACTGGACAGTAACTCCTTGACTAGTCTCTAGTTAAACAAAGACATCATCAGCCAGACTCCTCTCTCTTCCTCCCTCCTTTCCTCCTTTCACAATTGACAGCTACTGATTAATGGCCTTTTAAGTGCAAATCCAGCCAACAATTAGCAAAGTAAATTCCCCAGTGCCATCCTTCTCCTCCCTGGTTTTTCAGTATTTACTTTCACCACCCTTCCACCTGCAGTGCCAGTATCACAATTCCTTCCCCTTTTTGTAAGTCATCCACTCTTTGAGTAGAACAAAGGACCCCAATGTGCACTAATATCATATCAAATATTAATGATCAGTGTTTTAAGGTTTCACCTGTGGCAATCTGCACTCTGCTCTTCTGTACATGTACCCTTTATTAAAAGCTTTTGGTGGAATCACCCTGGCTTTTGCAGTCTCTCTCTCTCTCTCTTTTTTTTTTTTTTTTTTGGTATCAGAACCAAACTTTTCCAAGACTGTTTTTAGGGTTGCTTCACACACACACACACACACACACATACACATACCACCAGCCTGGATTACACCTGTGGTGCTAGCTAGGTTGGATAATAGCAAGGATTCATATTGTAGTCCTTTAAGCAGGTGCTGAAGAAAATAATGTTAAGAAGTATAGCAACAAAGTCAATATCCAAAACCCAAACTCACTGCAGTGAAGTTGACTACAGCTCATAGAGGTTGTTGGATCAGGGTAGAACTGGCTCATAAGATTTCCAAAGTTGTAAATCTTTCAGAAGCTAACTGCCACTTCTTTCTCCCACAGAGCAGCTGGTGGGTTTGAACTACCAACCCTCCCAGGTTAGCAGGCTACCTCTTAACCACTGTGCCACAAAGTCTGCTTACAAAAGCCAATAAAGGAATCAAAATGTAACAGTAAAAATATGCTTACTTAACACAAAATATGGAAGGAAAAGAGGAACAGAGAAACAACAACAACAAAAACCCAAATGACCCAAGTAGAAAACATACCAAATGGCAAATTTAATAATCCTATCAATAAAAATGGGCTATAAACTTTAATTAAAAAGTAGAAATTGTCACACTGGATAAAAAGCAAGACCTAACTATTTACTACCTACAAGAGATGTACTTTAAATATGAAGTTTGAGTAATTTATGCTTGATATTCTCATGGGCAACAATGGCACTATCTTAAGTAGCTGAACTTGAACCTTAAATTAGTCTGCAAATATATTACAGGTAAAAAGTGAAGAGACTGAGACAGCGAGATTTTTTTTTTTTTTTCCTTAACATAAGAAGGAGCTCTAGTGGTGCAATGCCTAAGACATTTGACTGCTAACCAGAAAGTTGGCGGTTCAAACGCACCAGCCACCACGGAAGGAAGACAGGGCAATCTACTTCTGTAAAGATTTACCGTCTCTGAAACCCAATGGGAGTCAGTATGTGTCGAATTGACTTGATGGCTGATAGGTTTGAACCACCAGCCTTCTGGTTAGCAATGAAATGCCTTAGGCACTACACCATCAGAACTCCCAATTTGATACAAGGAAGAGATAAAATGGTGAAAATAATTCTGAACTTATTACAGAAGCATTTTCCCATAAACATTTTATTGAGCAACCCTTTTGGTTAATTCAGTTATTTTATTGGTTAACATAAATGAAGCAAATGCAGTTGTATGTACTTTATTTATTTAGTTTTCCATTTAGCCTCAATTAGTAACTAATAGGTTCCTAAATGGGCATAGAGTTACTGTTCAGATTCTTAAATTATGATAAATGGCTCAGAACCCAAGGACCTCATGAGATAAGAAAAAATTGACTTTCTACCAATTTTGTTTAGAAAGTTTTTTTTTTTTTTCCTTATTCTTCAGCTGAATTTCCTTACCAGCATTATAAAAATGCACAGCTGCCTTCATAACCTTACTAATTCTTAGGTGAAGCTTTGTGCCTAATGGAAATGCTTATCTCACTGAGGAAGTCAAATTCCAGATACACAATTTAATTAAAAAACAAAGACCCATAGCGTGTTGGCCATCTGAACTCAATAACAGAGACATACATACTGCTTAAGAGAATCTGGAATAAATTCCACATATGCAAAAGCATTAAACTTCAGTATCTATAATTTATGGAAAAACAAAACAAAACAAAAAAACCCTGAAGTCAAAGCTGCTTTGGCTTTTCCATGAAGCAGAAATATTCATCCTAAAATCACCCTAGAAATCTTCCAAAAAGGTAGATTGATAGGAATGCACACTGTGCTTCTTATGTTTTTGTTTTTGTTGCTTTACCAACTCTCATAGGCATATTTTCTCAACGGAATTTCCTTTAACATCAGTTTTACCTCTATGTTTCTATTAGCTTCAGGAGCTCGTAGCAGAATAAGAGATAGCCTCATGGGGGAAAAGTCCCTGAAAACAAGACATTAATAATCTAAATGAATCCCAACTGTCCCAAGAAGATAAGATATGAAGAAATTAGCAGAAGCCTGAATGTGGATTGAATAAGAGACATCAAGTACACAAAAGACTATTATAGGAAGGAAACTACCAAGTATTCTTCATTTAAATACAATTTTAGATTTTGATGTAGTGATTTACTCTAGCAAATTGTGCAGGGGTTTATTAAAGTTACTGTAGCTTCCAAATGTACCTATCTCAAGTCCCAAAGCCTATATTACATTAGCAAGCCACTCAAGAAGGCATCTTGTTAAAATAACTTTACAATTTTCTTACCTTTCGAATCTTACTGAGTTATCCTCAGCTAAAGAAAAGTGACTTTACATTCAATGGTAAATGTAACATATTCTGAAAAGTATATCTATTTCTAGAAGGTCAACAATTATAGTCTGAGATCAAATATATATAACTTTAGAATAATCATTGATTTTCTTTGATAGATTATTGTTCTTCACTTTGATGGAGTGCACAAGGACAAAATGAAGCCCCATTAAGACTATACTCTATGAATGCAGTGGCTGCTTATCCATATAATCCACTCTGGGCACCAGTTAATTATATAAGATTAGAAAGATGGTTTCCAGACACACTAGGCATCTACATACAATCAAACATTGAGGACTCGTTAATTGAGGAATATATGTAAAAAAGGACAAAAGAAAGTTAATAACAACCATATATCATTTAATTTACGCACTTATATAATGAACTCTAAAATAGTTAATGGCTTTTGATGTCTTTCTGACATTTTAATTATGATACCCAAAACTCACTACCATCAGTCGGCTCTGACTCATATTGATCCCTCCTTGGGTTTCCAGGTGGTATCACTACGGAAGTAGATTGCCCAATCTTCCTTCCAAGGAGTGGCTGGTGGGTGTGAACCACCTGCCTTCTGATTAGCAGTCAAATGCTCCCTTAATTATGATGGTGTTGATAATCTCTAAATACAGTGATAAGGGAATGGTCCTAAGTGGGTCTGGATATCCACCTTCTGGATATGCTCCAATTAATGCTTCTTTCTTTGTGTTCCAATGTTTAGTAATTGATTGCCACAGAAACTGTATTTTAATATTTAAAATTTCTTGATTCAAAGGTATTTTATTTCAAATGTTGTTGTTGTTACGTGCCATTGAGTCGGACCTGACTCATAGTGACCCCTCCTTGGGTTTCTGAGGCGGTATCACTAGGGAAGTAAATTGCCCAATCTTCCTTCTAAGGAGAGGCTGGTAGGTTTGAACCGTAAGACTTCTGGTTAGCAGTCCAGTGCCGTAGGCAATATGCCACCAGGACATTTCAAAACCTCCTCTGAAGGAAAAGTTATTTATTGCCTAGAGATTTTGTGGAAAATGTGCTACAATCTGGCCTAAGCTAATGTAATACAGTCATGCACAATCATTGGTTCTCTTGATTGATATGGAGCAGGATCCAGTAGTTAGAGGTATTTGAGGGCTATAGGTATCATTTTTTACATTCTCACCACAAGTTTGTAGGTAACAATGAAAGCAATTCTGTTATACATATCAATATTTATTATCAACCATGAACAAAAGTACTCACAAAACTTGTTCTGTAATCTTGAAGAAGTCCAAAGTCTCCGTCCATTTAGTTGCTTCAACCAAGGCATCAGATTTGTTTGAGCCAGTTGGATATGTAGCAGAACAGACCGAAATTTGTAAAATGTAGAAGTACAGGAATGACAAAAGTTCTTGTTCTTAGCTGCCATCAGATTGGCTCCAACTCATAGTGACATATTGTACAACAGAACAAGACACTGCCTTGTTCTGCACCAGCCACACAATCCTTGCTATATCTGGGCCCATTGTTGCAGCCACTATGTCAGTCCATCTTGTTGAGAGATTTCCCCTTTTTTGTTGACCCTCCACTTTATCAGCCATGATATCCTTCTCCAGGGAATGATCCCTTTTGACATCAGGATCAAAGTAGGTGGGATAAATTCTGGCCATTCTTGCTTCCAAGGAGCTTTATGGCTCCATTTCTTCCAGGACAGATCTGCTAGATTTTCTAGCAGTCCATGATACTTTCATCATTCTATGCCAACACAACTCAAAAGAATCAACTCTTTTTTGGTCCTCTTTATTTATTGTCCAGCTATCACATGCATATGGCTCAACTGAAAATACCATGGCTTAGGGTAGATGTACCTTAGTCTTCAAAGAGATATCTTTGCTCTTCAGCACTTTGTTGTTGTTGTTGTTAAGTGCCGTCGAGTCATTTCCGACTCATAGCCACCCCATGTACAGCAGAACGAAACACTGCCCGATCCCG
>NW_006921929.1:341056-345469 GCF_000298275.1 Orycteropus afer afer
TAGAACCAAATATGAAGAACTTGACAACTTCCATCTTTTCTTCACCCATCATGAAGATGTTTATTGGACCAGTTGTCAGGATTTTTGTTTTCTTTATATTGAGGTGTAATCCATACTGCAGACTGTATTCTTCATTCTTCATCAGTAAGTGCTTCAAGACATCCTCACTTTCAGCAAGCAAAGTTGTGTCATCTGTGTATCACAGGTTGTTAATGAATATTCCTCCAATCCTGATGCCATGTTCTTCTTCATATAATCCAGCTTCTCAGATTATTTGTTCAGCATTCAAATTGAATAAGTATGGTGAAAGGATACAACCCTGTTTCACTCCTGTCTTGATTAAGCTATGCAGTATCCCCTTGTTCTGTTGGAACAATAGTCTCCTGATCTACGTGAAAGTTCCTCATGAGTACAAACAAGTGTTCTGGAATTCCCATTTTTCTCAATGTTATCCACAATTTTTTATGATCCACACAATTGAATGCTTTTGCATAGTCAACAAAATAAAGTAAACATCTTTCTGATATTCTTTGCCTTGAGCCAAGATCCATCTGACATCAACAATGATATCTCTTGTTCCATATCCTCTTCTGAATCCAGCTTGCATTTCTGGATGTTCTCTGTCAATATACTGCTGCAACTATTTTTAAATTATCTTCAGTAAGATTTTACTTGCATGAGATATTAATGATATCGTTTGGTAATTTCCACACTCTGTGGGATCACTTTTCTTTGGAATGGGTACAAATATGAATCATTTCCAGTCAGTTGGCCAGGTAGCTGTTTTCCAAATCTCTTAGCATAGTCGAGTTAGTGTCTCCAGCACAGCATTTGTTTGTTGAAACATCTCAATGGGTATTCTGTCAATTCCTGGAGACTTGTCCTTCCCCAATTCCTTCAGTGCAGCTTCAACTTCTTCCTTCAATACCATTGGTTGTTGATCATAAGCCAACTCCTGAAATGGATGAACATAGACCAATTCCTTTTGGTGCAGTGACTCTATGTATTCCTTCCATCTTCTTTTGATGTTTCCTGCATCATTCATTATTTTGCGCATAGAATCTTTCAATATTGCAATGCGAGATTTAATTTTTTTCCTCAGTTCTTTCAGCATGAGAAATGCCGAGTGTGTTATTCCTTTTTGGTTTCTAACTCCAAGTTTTTGCACATTTCATTATAATAACTGGCTTTGTCTTTTTGAGCTGCTCTTTGAAATCTTCTGTTCAGCTCTTTTATCTTGTCATTTCTTCCATTTGCTTTAGCTACTCTCCACTCAAAGGCAAGTTTCAGAGTATCTTCTGACATCCTTTTGATCTTTTCTTTCTTCCTTGTCTTTTTAATGACCTATTGCTTTCTTCATGGATGATATTCTTGGTGTCATCCTACAATTCCTCTGTTTCTCGGTCATTGGTGTTCAGTGCCCAAATCTGTTCTTTAGATGGTCTCTCAATTCAGGAAGGATGTAATCAAGGTCATATTTTGGCTCTTGTGGACTTCTTTTAATTGTCTTTAGCTCCAACTTGAGCATGCATATGAGCAGTTGATGATCTGTTCCATAGTCATCTTCTGGCCTTGTTTTGACTGAAGATATTGAGCTTTTCCATCACCTCTTGCCACATATATAGTCAATCTGATTCCTGTGTGTTCCATCTGGTGAAGTATAGCCATCATTTATGTTGTTGAAAAAAGTTACTTGCTACGAATAAGATGTTGGTCTTGCAAAATTATGCCATGTGTTCTCCAGCATTATTTCTATCACCAAGGCCATATTTTCCAACTCCTAGTAACTCTTCTTTGTTTCCAACTTTTGCATTCCAGTCACCAGTGATAATCAACACATCTTGATTGCATGTTCAGTCAATTTCAGATGGCAGAAGTTGGTAGAAATCTTCAATTTCCTCATTTTTAGCTTTGGTGGTTGGTGCATAGATTTGAATAATAGTAGTATTAACTGGTCTTCTTTGTAGGTGTATGTATATTATCCTATTACTGACTGCATTGTACTTCAGGACAGATCTTGAAGCAGTCTTTGTGGCAATGAATGCCACACCATTTCTCTTTAATCTATCATTCCCAGCATAGTAGATCATATGGTTGTCTAATTCAAAATAGCCATAATGAGTCCATTTCAGCTCACTAATACCTAGAATATTGATCTTTATGCATTCCATTTCATTTTTGACAACTTCCAGTTTTACTAGATTCATACATCTGCATATTGCAGGTTGTTAATGAGTCTTCCTCCAATTCTGATACCACATTCTTCTTAATATAGTCCAGCTTCTTGAATTATTTGCTCAATATACACATTGAACAAGTATGGTGAAAGGATACAACCCTTGCACTCCCTTCCTGATTTTAAACTACTCAGTATCCACTTATTCTGTTAGAACAATAGCCTCCTGGTCTATGTACTGGTTCCTCATGAACACAATTAAGTGTTCTGGAATTCCCATTCTTCTTAGTGTTATCCATAATTTATTATGATCCACACATCTGAATTATTTTGCATAGTCAATAAAACACAAATAAACATCTTTCTGATATTCTCTGGTTTCAGCCAAGATCCTTCTGACATCAGCAATAATATCCCTTGTTCCTCATCCTCTTCTGAATCCAGCCTGCATTTCTGGAAGTTCTCTGTCAATGTACTGCTGCAACTATTTTTGAATTATTTTCAGCAAGATTTTATTTGCATGTGATATTAATGATAGTGTTCTTTAATTTCCACATAACTTTTGGATCGCTTTTCTTTGGAATGGGTATAAATATGGATCTTTTCCAATCAGTTGGAAAGGTACCTGTCATCCAAATTTCTTGGCATAGAAGAGTAAGTGCCTCCAGCATGGAATTCATTTGTTGAAATATCTCAGTGGATATTCAGTCAATTCCTGGAGCCTTGTTTATCATCAATTACTTCAGTGCAGCTTTGACTTCTTCCATTCATACCATTCATTCTGGATTATATACTACTTCCTGAAATAGATAAACATTGACCAATTCTTTTTGGTACAGTGACTCTGTGTATTTCTTCCATCTATTTTTGATGTTTCCCACATCAGTCAATATTTGCCTGTAGAATCTTTCAGTGTTGTAATTCAAGGCTTGAATTTTTTCTTTAGTTCTTTCAGCTTGAAAAATGCCAAGTGTGTTCTTCCCTTTTGGTTTTCTAACTCTAGGTCTTTGCATATTTCAATATAATAATTGGCTTTGTCTTAGTAAGCTACCCTATAAAATCTTCTGTTCAGCTTTTTTATCTTGTCATTTCTTGCATTTGCTTTAGCTACTCTCCATTCAAGGGTAAGTTTCAGAGTCTCTTCTGACATCTATTTTGGTATTTTCTTCCTTTCCTGAGATTTTGCTTTCTTCATGTATGATGTTCTGATGTCATCCCACAATTCCTCTCATTTTTGGTCATTGGTGTTCAATGCCTCAAACTTATTCTTTAGATGGTCTCTAAATTCAAGAAGAATATAATCAAAGTCATATTTTGGCTTTTGTGGACTTGTTTTAATTGTCTGCAGCTTTATCATGAAATTGCATATGAGTGGTTGATAAGTCTGTTCCACAGTCAGCTCCTGGCCTTGTTTTGGCTGAAGGTACTGAGCTTCTCCATTGTCCCTTTGCACAGATGTAATCAATCTGATTCCTGTGAATCCTATCTGGTGAAATCCATGTGCATAGTCACCTTTTGCATTGTTGAAAAAAGGTATTTTCAGTGAATAAGTTGTTGGGATCTGCAGGGATCCAGTTGAGGAGAGGGAACTCAGGCATGCCCAAAGCAGCAGGACGGGAGAGAGGGAAGAAGGGGATTAAAAGGCCAGGAACCTGGACAGAGGAGGAGTCAGCTGCAGGGATCCAGGTGAGGAGAGGGAACTCAGGCACACCCAAAGCAGCAGGGTGGGAGAGTGGGAGAAAGGGGATTAAAAGGCCAGGAACCCAGGTAGAAGAGGAGTCAGCCACAGGGACCCAGGTTAGGGTGGTACAAGAGGTTTCCAACAGGGAGACAAACCTGTCTGTTGGTTTGTCCTACCATGGTGACATGTTGATGTGAGTTTTGAGACTGAGCCACTGGTGTTTCAAACCCAGCAAGATGCACATGGTGCACAGATATCAGCCCAGCTTACAGACTGAGACAGACTAGGAAGAAGGAAGAGGCCATCCACTTCTTGAAGAATTGGCCAGGGAAAACCTTATGAATAGCAAAGAAACACTGTCTGATACATTACCACGCAACTTTATGAATAGTCCGGTTAGTTTAGAAGGCTCTCAAAATAGAACTGGGAAAGAGCTGCATCATCTGAGTAAACCCAGCCTTACTCATATGGATAAGGTAAAGCTTTTGAGACCTCCATTTGCTGATGTGGCACCACTCAAATGGAAGAGAAACAGCCGCAGACATCCATTAGTCAT
>NW_006921929.1:347022-350775 GCF_000298275.1 Orycteropus afer afer
CACTTGATTGTACTCATGAGGAACCTGTACCTTGACTAGGAGGCTGCCATTCGAACAGAACAAGGGGACAGTACATGGTTTAAAATAAAAAAGAGAGTGTGTCAGGGTTGTATCCTTTCCCCACACTTATTCAATCTATATGCTAAGCAAATAATCCTAGAAGCTGGACTATATGAAGAAAAACGTGGCATGAGGATTGGAAAAAGAATCATTAACAACCTGAGATATCCAGACAATACAACTTTCCTTGCTAAAAGTGAGGGTGACTTGAGGCACTTACTGATGAAGGTTGAAGAAAACAGTCTGCAGTATGGATTATGTCTCAGTATAAAGAAAACAAAAATCCTCACAACTGGACCAATGAACAGCATCACAATAAATGGAGAGAAGAGTGAGGTTGTCAAAGAATTCATGTTGCTTGGGTCTACAATTGATGTCAATGAAAGTAGCAGTCAGGACATTAGATGATGTGTAGCACTGGGAATGTCAACCGCAAAGGAACTGTTTCAAGTGCTGAGGAGCAAGGATGTCTCCTTGAGGACTAAGGTGCGCCTGATACAAGCCATGATATTTCCAGTTGCCTCATATGCATGTGAGAGCTGGACAATGAATAAGGAAGACCGAAGAAGAGTTGATGCTTTTGAGTTGTGGAGCTGGTGAAGAATGCTGAAAGTACCATGGACTGCTAAAAGAACTAACAGATCTGTACTGGAGGAAGTGCACTCGAAAATCTCCTTGGAAGCAAGAATGGCCAGACTTCGTTTCACCTATTTTGGTCATGTTGTCAGAAGGGCTCATTCCCTGGAGAAGGATGTCATGCTTGGTAGGGTGGAGGGTCAACAAAAGAGGGGGAGGCCTTCAACAAGATGGATTGACACGGTGGCTGTGATGATGGGCTCAAGTATAGCAGGGATCGTGGAGCTGGCACAGAACTGGATGGTGTTTCGTTCTGCTGTGCATAGGGTCGCTATGAGGTCAGAAAGGACTCAACGGCACCTAACAACAACAACAACGACAACAACAAGTTGCTGGTCTTGCAATATTTTATGAGCTTTCCAGCATCGTTTCTATTACCAAGGCCATAATTTCTACATACTGGTGATCTTCTTTGTTTCCACCTTTTGCATTCCAATCACCAGTAATAATCCTCACATCTTTATTGCATATTTGGTCAATTTCAGACTGCAGAAGTTGGTAAAAATGTGAAAAATTATGGTTCAAAGTCCTAGAATGGGAGATTTGGAAAAGGTGTAGTAAGCCCTTCCAGGAGTCTGATGTGTGAGATTGGATTATTTCTAGAACTGTGGGGAGTGACACACATTCAAAGAGGCACAATGAGCTGCCATCTTGAAACTGGGCACCTTTGTTTCCAACTCTACTGGTCAAGAGATTTGATTCCTTTTGCCCTTGTTTTCTAGGAGAGAGATCAACTTTTCATCAGGGTGTCAACTAGTAATTTTTCTCATTCCCAGTATCATTCCTATACACCCAAATTTTACAAATTCATGTCCATTCCAGTTCCATTTCACTGACCAGTACTGAACTGAGAAGTACTGGTTTGAAGGCCTGGTTTCAACATTACTTTTCATAAATTGATCATAGAAATATATATGGTTTTGTTCCAGAGTTTGTTGTTGTGTTGTGAGGTGCTGTCAAGTTAATATTGGACTCACAGTACAATGGAACAAAATACTTCCTGGTCCTGTGCCATCCATAAGATCATTGTGGATCAGGTGCCTGGTGTGATTCAGAGCTTTTTTATTGGCTGATTTTTGGAAGTAGACCACCAAGTCTTCCTTTCTAGTCTTTCTTAGTTTGAAAACTCTGCTGAAATCTCTTCACTGTGCAAGCCTCCACTGTCAGATGGGTAGTAGTTTTGCGTGAGGTGCCTTGGCTGGAAATTGAGCCTGTATTAATATAATGGAAGTTGAGAATTCTATCACTGAACCACCACTGCCTTCATTCTAGAGCCACTTTCATTTAGTACTATAGTTGGGGAAGGTGACAAAATTCTCTGCTAGGTAAATCACAGGTCTAATTGCAGAATCTGAAGTCTATGACAATATTCTGTAGAAATAAGGCCCTTGGGTTTGCTGGTTTCTTATTATCTATTCTTTCAAAGGAGTTGGAGTGGGACATGTTGCTTGTACAATATTTCTCTTCCATACACATTTTAAACAGCACTTAGTTCATTGATGAAAAGTCACTTATCATCCAGTACATAAATTTTTAAAGGCACTGATGTTAATTGTAGATAAAAACAGCTAAAGCCTCTGTACTGTGGGCTTTGTAGTGGAGTCTCACTGGTTAGTATATCTCTAATCAATTTAAATGTTAAGTAACTTTCCCTAGGTTAAACTAAAAAATAATATATATATATATATATATATATGTGTGTATATATATAGATAGATAGATAGATAGAGATAGATATATACTGTTTATGCTGAGGTATTTTAAAATCAAGTATTGTAAATGTAACAAAATGGGTACCTTACTGCAGGTACATGGACAGCAAAGTCCTTCCTGCATAAACCAGTAATTTGCCCTCAGTAGCAATAACTTGGGACCTTCCTGTTCCATTATCCTGTGTCTTATATTATGGAGCTATACAAGGAATATGGCTCTATCTTCAACTTTTAAGAGTATTTAAAATCAGGTGTCTTAATGTGACAGACACATTCTTATAGACTTGTATTCAGAATCGGCAGCTCACAAACTTTCTTGAAGACATACCATATCACTGTGCAACTATAAATGTCTCTTGCAACATTTCCTGGAAGTAAATGCAATGGCCTCTGGGTTCTTTTGAATATGTACATTCACACACACAAAGCAGAGAGTGGCTCCATATTATCCCAGTTTCTCAGTTGGACAGCTCTTTCCTTAAAATGACTCTAATTTCTAAACATTTCCCTTCAGGTTCATATCTATTTCTTTGAGAGAGGAAAAATATACATTTTTCAGTCTCTTTACATTGTTTAAAAATACCAAAGATGATGGATCTGGTCCTGGTTTGTTGTCTGCCATGAAACCCTGGCACAAAAACCACCCAGGGCATCACAGAATCATTCTCTCTGAATAGTAGCCTTTATATTTTAAAGTAACCACTGCAGGTTACTTTCAGATGTTAAGTCTCTTGATTTTTGAATGAGAATTGAGTTTAGCAATGTCATGGAGACATTAGAGTTTCAATTTCAAGTGTAGTGGCAAACTGATGTTCTAAATATATGAATGAGATAGCTTAAAGGGAAAGAACATATCCAAATAGATATCTCAGGGTCAAACCAAATCCACTGCCATCAAGTTGATTGTGACTCATAGTGACCCTATAGGACAGAGAAGAGCTTTCCCATATGGTTTCCAAAGCAGTGCATCTTTCCAGAAACAGACTGCCACATCTTTTCCCTGCAGAATGGCTGGTGAGTTTGAACTGCCAACCTTTTGGTTAGCTGCCAAGTGTTTTAATCACTGCACCACTTCCTTATCTCAGAGTAGGTCATATCAATTTGGCATTTGACATAAGAAAACAACAAATGAAGGGAATGCCTGAGAGTCTAATCTGAGTGTACTTTCAGGGAGAAAAATTATTTTCCCTCTTTCCATTGCCTCTTGAAGTCACATCATTCTATTATGAAAGCTTCAGCCCCATTTTGAGTTTTAAAAGGTAGCGTAGTGCCTAAGGCACTTGACTGCTAACCAGAAGGCTGGCGGTTCAAACCCACCAGCCACTCCTCGGAAGGAAGATGGGGC
>NW_006921929.1:351245-355908 GCF_000298275.1 Orycteropus afer afer
TTTTTTTTTTTTCAAAATATTCAACCCCCTCATGTGTTAGATTTCTATATGTGCTACACACATTATGTACCTGTGAGTGTTACTTATGTGGGTATGTTATGTGCAAAAATAAGGTAATAAGCTAGATGGGACCCCTTCTGAAGGTCCCTGATTGTCATGGTAGCTGCAAACAGTTTGAGTTCCATTACTAACCTAAAGGTACAAACTCACCCAGTGGCGCCATGGAAGAAAGGAATGGCAATTTGCTTTGATAAAAATTACAATCAAGAAAACCCTTGACTACTACTCTGTAAACTCTGTAAACTTCCTTGGAAAGAAGGTTGGGCAATCTACTTCCATGGAGATACCACCACGGAAACCCAAGGAGGGGACACTATGAGTGTGGATTGACTCAGTGGCAGTGAATTTGGTTTTTGAGTTTACTATTCTGTAACATGTGAGGTTGCCATAAGTTGGAATAAATTTGATGGCAATGAATTTGTTTTGATTTCTTGGAGGGGAGAATCAAGTATTTTAGAATCCACTTGTTAATCTTAAATACCTAATCTGATAGCTTGTTATAGAACTTTCTAGATTTGTTGAGATAACTGATAGAAGTGGGAACACAGTGATTTTATTATTTTATTATTTTATTATTAATTTTACTCTTGCACCCTACCTTTTTCCCCCAGAGTGATTTTGGAAGTCAGTGCCAAGTCTAGAGAGGCCACTAAGGGCTATGAAAGTGAGACAATTTTATTTTGACAAGTTTTAATTTTGCTAAATGTACCTGACTCGACAGCACATAACAACAACAAATGTACCTGAAATCCTTGTAAGAGGAAAAGAGTTGCAGTTCAGACTCTCTTTAGTGTCTCAGGCAGCAAAAGCTCTCTAAGAGGAAAAGAACATAGTGGAAGCTTGTGTGGGTAACAGGGAAGGAGTCAGAAGCCGGAGACAAAGAATGCTATAACGAAGGGGTGACTGATTTTCACCCCAAGAAGGGATGGGTGGAACTTGTGAGTGCAGATTAGAATGGCTGCCAGGGAGGAGCAATAGGGTGAAGTGCCTGTTTTTAATAATCAGATCAGTTGCTGCCTGTGAACTGAGATAAGGAAATGCAAATGGGAAGGGGTTAAAGGGAGAGAATAATGTCCTCAACTGACAAGTTCTAATTGTTCTGTAGGGCTGGGGAAGGATCAGCCTTCTATGGAATACAAAGCAAACCAAACTCACTGCTGTGGAGTCAGATCCAACTGGGGGTTTCCCAGGCAGCATCACTACCAAAGTAGATTGCCCAACCTTCCTTTTGAGGAGTGGATGTTTGATCTGAACCACCAGCTTTCTGGTTAGCAGTTAAATGCCTTAGGCACTACACCACCAGAGCTCCCTTCTATGGACTACACTTCTAAAAATACCAAGGCAAAACCTCAGGCCTTTCAGACTACTTAGGAATCTCTGCGCCTTTTCACTATTTCTAATTTAAAGGAGCACTCAGCCTTGCGGTATTAGGCCTGGTGAGTGATGGAGGAGGAAGGAGATGAAGAGCTGAACAAATGGGCATGTAACAGGCTGAATTTCCAGGTCAGCATTTGTGAGGCCATAGTTAAGACTTTATTTTTTTTATTTATTTTCTTGAAGTAGTATTGGTAATGCTAAGAGAGTTCTGGAGTCATGCAGTCCAAAAACCAAACCCACTGCCATTCAGCCGATTCCAACTCATACCAATACCACTGGGTTTCCAAGGCAGTAAATCTTTCCACAAGTAGATTGCCTCATCTTCTTACCGTGGAGTGGCTGGTGGAATTGAACTACCAGCCTTCTGGTTAGCAGTCAAATGCCTTAAGCACTACATCATCAGAGATGCTTGGAGTCCTGTGGTAGATAGTTCAAATTCTGCCTCTGCCACCCATGGTGTACTCCTGATTATCTTTTCTCTGCCTCAGTTTACTTAACTTGTAAAAAGGGATGTGTGTGGAAATAGTGCATCATACTTCATAGTGTCCTCATGAGGCATAAAATGGGTGATGGGCATAAAAGGCTTAGGCCATGAGCAAATGTTCTTTGTGATGATTTCTCACAGTTCCCATATCCAGACATATGCCTGGGCTGAATGATAAGACTTTAGAATTCTGTGCTTTCTCTTGACAATGAGAATGTGTGTGATGATGTGTTCCCTTTATAGGTCTTTTAAAATGAGGGATTGTGTGTGATAACAGGGAGAAAGATGGCACAGAAGCATCCAGAGAATAGCACGATAATATGAAAGTCTACTCAGAGGAGTGAAAGGCTTCCACACAGAGAGAACCAGGGGGGTGTTGTGTTTTTGTCTTCTTTTCTTTCCATTTTTAACTGAAGCCACAAAGCTCTTCAATGTCTTTTCTTGGCATTTCCATAACATACCTTTAGCTTGTGCCAGGGGTCATATTGGAAAACTTGGTGGAGTTAAGCTATTTTCAGAAATTAGTTGGAAAATGGTTTTTGAAGGAAGGAGGCCAAATACCTTACACAGCTAAACTGTTATAGATATTGTGAGGAGTCAAAATTTGTTAAGCTAGTGAAGTACTGGTCTTCACTACCTACAGCTTAACATCACCTTGTCAGTTCAATTTATTTTCTTGCCTATTTTCCCTTTCTATTGTAGGCTGTCAAAACTGAGCTTCATTTATTTTTATTCAGGCAGCTATTTTATATTCATCAAGTTACTATGTGGCATTTTTATGTCAGGAAAATTACATTTGCTGTCATGAAATGACCCGAAGGTAATAAACCATGAATAATCTTTAAAACCTGGTAAAGGATTTTGAAGTTATAAACAAGTAATAAAAGAATTTGCAAGCACTGTTATTTCCCCACTAGATTTACCTAAAAAGACAGTCTTGTGCCGAGATCAATTTATTACACAAATCATTGTAATGATTGTGAATGGCTATTCCAATTTTTATTTACTTTCAAATTGAGAGAGTACTGGTTGTGGGTGGAGTGGAATTTGTGGGGAAACACTTCAATATCAACTTCATGGAGGAATTGTTGTTTTCATTATGTGCCGTCGAGTCAGACCCGACTCATAGTGACCCTTTCTTGGGTTTCTGAGTCAGTATCACTACGGAAGTAGATTGCCCCATCTTCCTTCCAAGGAGTGGCTGGTGGGTTTGAACCTCCAGCCTTCTGGTTAGTAGGCAAATCCCTTAGGTACTATGCTACCAGAACTCCTATGGAAGATTAGACAAATAAATTTAAAGTGAGCAACTATTTTCAAGACCTCATGCCATGTTTAATATCAGCATAGAGATGGAGAAAATTGCTCTGATAATGAATAAAATTTTACACACACATACGCACAAACATACATTGATGTTTTATGTCATCAGATGCAACATCAAGTAGTATCCCATACTACTAAGAAAGGCATTGGGATCAAATGTATGCAAAAAGGGCATTTCCCCAGTAGTACATGTTCTTACCATTTTGTAACAAAAACTTTTTTTCTAAAGAACACTGATCAGTAAATATCAGTGATGGGTTGTGGATAAGTTGTCTCCAACTCAAGGTGATTTCATGTGTGTCAGAGTAAAACCGTGTTCCATAGGATTTCCAATGACTGATTTTTTTTTTTTTTTTAAATCAATGGCCAAATCTTTTTTCCTAGCCACCCCTGGATGGATGTGTACTTCTTGTTTTTTAGTTAGAACCAAGCATGATAAGACCACTTAGTACATGTGTTTGTATACTGCAAGTCCATTGAAACTATAATCATTGCATTTGTCTGCTAAATTGTCTTCTTTTTATATTTTCCAAAATATATATGGTGGTGCTAGGTAGAGGGAAAGTAATAAGTAATTTTTCACAATTGTAATATATATTTTAAAGATGCATAAAATGGAAACGTAGATGAAAGAAGAAAGAATAAATGGAAGAATTAAATTGGAGACCAGCAAGATGGTGGACTAGGCAGAAAGACTGCACAGACCCTCTTCAACAAAAAAAAGGGAAACCAATCAACACAGACACAGAAGATAATCCTGGACCCCTGAGCCTTGAAGGGAAGGATATAGAAGTGGACTAAATCCTAACTAGCAGAAGAATTTGGGTGAAAATACCAAAAAGGAGACATACGGAGCTGTGCTCTGGCAGCGATCCTGAGCGATCCTGAAAGCACAGACAGCTTGGAGATTCCCAAGTGGTGGTAGGACCTAAGAATTAACCAAAAAGATCAGCCCTGCTGGCCAGGGACTGCTTGGAGGACTGTACACGGTAGCTGGGGAATAAATGGAGAAGGTAAAGAGAAAGACAGGCTGAGCTGTCGACTTTTGCTGGTCCAGAGGGTGCCGCAATTTTGAAGGTTTAAAAAGCAGCTTGACCATTTTGGATATTTAAAGAGACAGCACTCTTGCAGATTCCTGGGGCTTAAGAACACGTTCTGCTTTCCAGCAACCCCAAGGACACTCGGGACCTGCAAGACTGAAAAGGTACGACATGTCTCTTGTTACTCTTATACCCCACACCCACTTGGAGAATGGAGGTGTGGCCATCCCCCACTCCCACCTACCTTCTGGGCCCACAGGAACTCCATCACAGTCTGTGTACTCAGATGGAGCATGGGTGCCCTGCCCTGTCCTCCACCAATTCTTTTATTTTTATTTTATTTCTTTTTTTTTTTCCTGATGATTAGTTTGCTTGTATT
>NW_006921929.1:359975-360494 GCF_000298275.1 Orycteropus afer afer
TATTGATTTGGGTGAAGAGAAGGGCAATGTACCAAATGTGAGTGACCAATATGGCAGCATTGAGGATGAGAAAGACTTAGAGAGGTACATGGGAGATACAGACAACAAATTCGAACCCTTTTGCATATACAGTACTGTGTTTCAGTGAAGGCAAACTTGGGTATATGAGTAGATAGATGTGTGGACAGGCTGAACGATTAGGTATGTCTATGAAATGGGGAGTGTATCCAAGAACATATATAGGGTTGGCAGACAATTGTCCTACAAGATTATGTGAATGATCAGAATTCCCAGGTGTATAGTAGAGCTGACAAGGGACAAGGTTGTTGTCACTGCTAGGTCACAGCCAGCTACACAGAGGGACCGAGTAGTTGAACCTGCGGGCTTGGGACCATAGTTGCAGGGGACATCAGCCCAATTGGCGTAACATACTATACAAAACATTGTTCCACCTCCTACTTTGGTGAGTAGCGACTGGGATCTTAAAAGCTAGCAAGCTGCCATCTAGATTCAACGATG
>NW_006921929.1:361124-369253 GCF_000298275.1 Orycteropus afer afer
AAAAAAAAAAAAAAAAGTCTTCCTTGAAAAAATACTTCTAAGTAACAGTAGGTAAAGCTATTATTTAGAGCTCGGCAAGTCTTGGTTAGGGTGGGTTGAATGAATGTTGAAAATCAACATTGTGAATAAAGTTGCATTTTGTTTTTATGCATACAACTCATATTAATTACAGTTTCCACAACTCGATTTTAATGTTTTTCCTATCCTTTTGGATCATATTTGTCACAGTTATAACTTAGCAATTTATTCTGTGGTTGGAAAACAGGTAATTCAGATACTGGCATTTCATTTTGCAGAAGAATGTAAATGGCCATCCGTTTCTGTAGTCCATGTTATTCTGTCTGCAGTATTGTTACCATTTTCCCTGGGAAATGATCTCTTCCTCTAGCTCTGCAAACTCCCAGGTTCAGTATTAGCCCCCAATATAATTTTTAAATATTTTCTATTTATAGTAATATCTTCCCTTTTTCTTTGAGAAAAATTTCATGTTGTAGAGAAGAAAAACAAGGCCTGGAAAATGAGAGGAAATATAAAAAGTCAAATAAGATAAGCTTTATGTACATTATCTTCTGTCTTTATTTTGTTACATGAACAATTTCTGTGAAAGAAGCAGGCCCTGAAATACGACTTGGTTATGAATTGTGGTTAGAAGTGGGTTTCCCTGTGCCTTCTGATTGGCTTTGGGTGACATCATGGCCACAGCCAGGATATCCATAATACCTAGTTAATACATTGCATCTAATGGTTCTCCTAATTTTTATGTATACATTTCATTTTGTAACTGCAATAAAACACTTCAAGCAGCGCAAAAAAAAAAAAAAAAGAATAAATGGAGGTGAACAAGAAATAAAAGCAAAGGGCAAAAAAAAGCAAAGGAGAAATGTTGAGAAGAAGATAAGCAATAGGATGCAGGAAAAATAAGAGCTGAGATTTAGGGAAAGGAACTTAAGAAAAGAATAAACGTTTACAATCTCTTAATTACCCATGAGTAAGAGGCTCACAGGAGCATTTGACTCCTAACCAAAAGGTCAATTGTTCAAACTCACCATCTTCTCTGCAGGAGAAAGATGTTACTGTAAAGATTTACAACCTTGGAAACCCTAAGAGGCAGTTCTACTCTGTTCTATATGGTCACTATGAATCAGAATTGACTCAATGGCAGAGCTTTGGTTTTTTGGTTTAAAAGTCTCACAAATATTTCCTCTAGGGAAGAATGCTTTTGTTAAGGAATAGAGGCAGAGGAACAGAATGAAATGACTCATACTGCTTCTATTAAGATTGAAGAGTTAACAAGAAAAGGAAATCTTGCCAACCCCCAACTGAAGTGCAGAAAGCAGTCTCTGTAAAGTTCTGAAAAATCATCATCTTTTACACTCCACTTCTTAAAGTACATATACCTCATCTCCTTTTCATTTATTTATTTTCCCCTGTAGCCTTGTAACAGTTTAGGGATTGACTGCTGGTAATTTAAACAAATTGAAGCTTTATATTCTGCATACAGTGAGAGGAATGAAGTCAGAGATTTGTAGGGAATAGTTCTGTCTGGCTCAGGTTTCCATGATTCTCTTGCCTTTTTAATTTAAGACCTTAAAATGGCTACTCCCTAGCCAGGTCTCGAACCAGGCAGGAGGAAGGGGATGGCAAAAGGCCAAAGGACATGAACTTGCTGAGTCAGCCTCCTATAATGGAACTTTTCAGGAAGCTTCTGTTAACTACTACTTGTATTCTCCTGGTCAGAATTGCATCACTTGGCCAGCACCCTTTGAAAAGGAGATAAGGCAATTGATAGGTAAATCCTTCACCCTCTACTCAGCCTGCCAGAACCTACTAAGTTTCTGTCTCTCTCTCTGTCTCTCCCAGTACCTCCTTAATTTCTGCTTAACCCTTTGTGTTCTTTTCCAGGCTCTTCAGGTGCCCTTGCCCCCAAAACCCCCAGTTTCCAGTGAAGGTTTTTTGTTCCTTTTCTGGTTCTCTCTAAACTCCCAGCTTCTGGTGAAGCCCTTTGTTCCCTCTTTCCCACTGTGAGGCAGTCCCCACCCCCTCTCCCAGTGTCCACTTGTATCCTTAGTCTCTGTCCCTGGGTTTATCTGGTCCCTGCCCTCTTTCCTAAGGCATTTGACTGCTAACCAGAAGGCTGGCAGTTCAAACCCACCAGCCACTCCTTGGAAGGAAGGTTAGGCGATCTACTTCCATAGTGATACTGCCTCGGCAACCCCAGGATGGGTCACTATGAGTCGGGGCCGATTCTACGGCAAGTAACAACAACAACAACAACCCTCTTTTGGGTTTAGTTCCCCTTCAACACTTAGAATTGGTTCTTTTGAAACAGGCAAATGACCTCCTGCATCAAAACACTTCTTAAGCACCCTGCAGGACAGGATCGGGGCTGATGCTACTCTAATCCTCAGCCCATCTGCCGGACAGATGTTTCAATAAAACTTATTTTTCTACCAATTCACCCTGGTCTTGTTCTCCTCAGTATCTCAACACCTAACAGCAATGAAGTTGTTTTTTTTTCTTTGTTGTTGTTTATCTTCTACATTGAGCTCTTTGTTGCCACTCACAAAACTGAAATCTGTGAGCAAAGAAGAAGGAGGCCTTAGATGGTGTAAATGGTTAATTTGCTTGTCTGCTAACCAAAATGTTGGGGATTCAAGCCACCCAGAGGCACCTCAGAAGAAAGATCTTGTGATCTATTTCTGAAAAATCAGCCATCGAAAAGCCTATGGAGCACAGTTCTACTCTGACAACATGGGGTCACCAGGAGTCAGAGTTGCCTTGATAGCAATTGGTTTAAGTAAAGAAGAAGAAGAAAAGGAACACTGGGTAGGCAGCTTTTTTTTTTTTTTTGACAACATGAATTGCCTAAAGTTGTGGTAATAAATGGTACTGGCTTTATTATTTCTTTGCTGATGATATAAAAAGATTATATCTTTCAGTGAATATTTATGCTTTTGGAAAAATAATTTATCCTAAAAATATAACTAGATGTTTACTTGTTGCTACATTTTCTCTTATTTTTACATACTCTAAATCACTGAAGAAATTTGAAAATTTTATTTAAATAAATGTAAATGAATGAATGATCTTCATGAGTAAAATCAACAAGAATAAAAAAATAGAAACATATTCTTTGTATCAATGGCATGGATATTTACAAGTCTCTGGAAACACTTGGAAACCAAGGAGAATTCCTTATTTTAAAAAACAGTAAGACTAATATTTATAATAATTTATAAATGGATATTTTTCTTATATCAGTTAGGATTAATTTGGCTGGATAAAAAGAATATCCAAAATAACAATGAAATAAAACACATAAAAGATAGCGCTACTTAAAGCAGATCCCTGCGTGGCGTGACTCTACCCAAATAAGAACCACACTAAGATGAGGGAAAAAGAGAGCTTTATTCTTTTAGTGCACCAAAGGAGACAGAATGGTATCCACCTCAGATTCTGCCTGTCCTCTGGGAGCAGTGTCCTGCTTTTATAGGTTGTTAAGCCAAGAAGGTGATGTTATCACAGGTTTATATACGTGTTAAACATACACAAGCATTATAAGCATGCAAACCATAAAAAATTACTTTATCTTCTCAATATCAAATAAGCATGTTTCATTATCATGCTAACTCTCCACTGATGGAGGGATGATTTTCATTCAGCTATAAAAGTTAATATGTAACAAAAACAGGAATTGCAACCTAATTACAAGAAACCACAGATAGCATGATGTTTATCAGTAAATTTGAATACCTGGGGGTAGGCTTTAATAGGTAGTCCAACCTCACAAGAAGATTTGATGATCGCTCAGCAACCTAACTCCTTCCAGCTTTGCTGAAGCTTCTTCTCAATTCTCCTCACCACTGCTGTTGTTGCTATTGAGTTGACTCAGAATCATGGAATCCTTACATATAACAGAATGAAACTCTTCATGGTCCTTTACCATCTTCAACATCATTGATATGTTTGAGTTCATTGTTGTGGTCACTGTGTCAATCCATCTCATGGAAGATTTCCCTTGTTTTCACTGATCCTCTACTTTGCCAAACATGATGTTCTTATCTTCAGGATTGCTTTATGGACATAGATGATTCTGGAGGTCTGACATACTTATAGGCAATAAGAAAGTGGAAGAAGGGAAGGGGAAAAAATGGCCATAGAACTGAGTTAGCTCCCCTTAAACAACCCTTCTGGGAATCTCATGGACAACCACCAAACCTGTTCCCCTTGTGATTCCTACTCAAAGTGATCTTATAGGACATGATTCCTACTCACAGTGATCCTATAGTACAGAGTAGAATTGCCCTAAGGGTGTCCAAGACTATAATCTTTATGGAAGCAGATTGCTGCTTCTTTTTCCCATGGAGTGTCTGGTGGATTCCAATTGCCAGACTTTCAGTTAGTAGCTAAGTGCTTGATCAGTGCACCACCAGGATTCTTTTACCTCTGTACGTATTGCCTTGTCAGAGCTCTGATGCCATAGTGACTGCTAATCAGATGGCAATGGTTCAAGCCCACCAGCCAGTCTTCATAAGGAAGATTAGGCAATCTACTTCCATAGAGATATGTCCTTGGAAACCCAAGGAGGAATTGCTATGAGTTGGATCCAACTCTACGGCAGTGAAGTTTGTTGTTATTTTTTTGCTGTTTATATTGCCTTGGCAGTAGAGTGTCCACATGTCTACATCTTATTGAAAGGAAGGCTGGAAAAGGTGGTGGAAGTTAGTTACATAGTCATTCTAAATAAAAACTAAGTTCCATTTTTATGACAGAAGTGGAGAATGGATATTGGTGGCAATTAGCAGCATCTACCACAAAGAGTTAAAAACTACCACTCTACTTCCAGTACCCAGCAGGATTCTTCACATACAATGGCACCCTTAGTAAATAGAAAAGTAACCATTCAGCTCAATTACTGATTGTTGTTGTTGTTATGTGCCGTGGAGTCGGGCCGACTCATAGCAGCCCCTCCTTGGGTTTCCGAGGCAGTATCACTATGGAAGTAGGATTGCCCAATTACTGATTAGAAAGAGCAATTCCAGATGAATATCAAAATACAACCACCAGAAAGAAAGAATTTTCAGTTAATGTAACCAGTTTCCTTTTGCAGCCTCTGTTTTTGCCTTGTGCTCAAATCCAGGCTAGTCTTATAACTTCACTAATAACTTCTCTCTCTGTCCTCTAAATATCCAACTTTGAAGACTTAGCTGAGTAATAAGATGTCAGGGCCTTTACTGGTAAAAAGATGATGATCACTTTGCATATAACACAGAGAATACACCTTTAAAATCTCTGGTTGTTCTCCATTATTTTTCTTCTTCTGTTAGCCACTTCTCTCCTTTCTTTCCCAATGCTTTCTTCAGAAACTTCTCTTCCCTTTTGATCAAGCCAAATCATTATTCAAATCCCCCTGGTAACATCAGTAACAAGCCCAGAAGACAGTCAAATGAAGACCACCTTGTATTGGTCAATTAACTGCACCACATATTGAACAACTGTCAAATGTTTACTATTATTAAATGTAGCAAAGAGGAGTCCTGGTGGCACAATGGTTAAGTGCTCAGCTGCTAACTGATGAACTGGTGGTTCAAATCCACCAGCCCCTCCATAGGAGAAAGGTGAGTCAATCTGCTTCCATAAAGATTGCAGCCTAGGAAACTCTGTGGGAACAGTTCTACTCTGTCCTCTAGGGTTGCTGTGAGTTGGAATTGACTCAAAAGCAAAAAGTATTAGACATAACAAGATTCCATATTTTTAGTAGGGTGCAAATGCATGTAAAGCACTGTCACTGGATTCTAGGAATTTGAACTTAGGTGTAATTAAAGATGTAAAATCCATGAGAAGAAAGATTTCTGCTTGATTATCAATGAGTGCTATGAGAATCAGTAAGGAAAATCATGAGCAGATTTCACCTTTATTTCTTTTCATGCTCAATATTCTTTCTCTGTAGCTTATAGGTAGCTTCTTTTAAAAATGCTGTTTTTGAAGTTTTTTGTGTTCATCAATTTCCTGCTGCTTTGGTAGTGAACATTTGTATTAGAGAGGGGAATTTGTCTTATTTTTCACAATAGCAGCAGAAAGTGTTGCTCCCAAAAGGCTAATATAAAAAGCTACCTAAGTTGTGGAGATTTGCATCTAGCCCACCACTTTATGATTCTGTTACTGTAGAGAAGTCATTTTACTTCTCTGAATCTCAGTTTGCTCATCTGTTAAATGGGCATGATAAGATTGTTATGAGGATTAAATGAATTACTGAATGTGAAGTACTTAGGTGTTATCCAGCACATAGCAACTATTCGAAACAATGTTAGCTAATACTAGTGTCTAAGGTCACCAATGTAGATCCACTGCCATTGAGTTGACTGACTCTTAGCTACTCCATGTGACAGAGTAGAACTGCCCTGTAGGGTTTCCTAGGCTATAATTCTTTATGTAAGCAGACTGATACAACTTTCTCTGGCAAAGTGGCTAGTGGGTTCAAACTATTGACCTTTTTGGTTAGCAGTTGAGGGCATTAACCACTGTGCCACCAGGGCTTCCCTCACTAGTATAGAGATCACTACAAAAAATGCAGGTATAAATCGTTCAATGAAAGATATTTGGTGCCCTCAAAAATAAAGAAGCAGAAGAAAGAGTAAACACAAAGACTGAGGTTTACAATTTTAGCTTGGGTAATAAGAAAGATGTCTTACCATTGACAAAAATAGGAATTATTAGTAATCATAGAAGGATATGCGTTTATCTTTACATGTGAGTAGAATTTCAGATAAAAAATAAAATGTCCTGTCAGTAGATGAAGATGGCAGGCAAGAGGACAAGGGAGATATAAGCACCCATGGTCATAGATTGTCACTTAAATATGACAAAAGTTTATTGAACAACAAATAGTGTACAGTACCTTGTGTTTAATGCTTTACATGAAAAAATGATATGTAAGACAAAATCCATGCCCTTGACCAAAAATGTACAGCTTATTTAATAGAGGAAGTTGGACAAGGACACAAATGACCATTCTACCTGGTAATCACTGAAAAAAAGGGGTGTTATAAGCACTCTGGGTTTTCACAGGAGGGAAAAATAAAGTTGGATGTGGAGATAAAGGAAGGCTTGAAAAAAGCTTCCTCCACATGTGTAATGATGTGATCCAGAGTTTGGAGAGGAGAGAGTACACTTGAGAAAATACACAATAAGAAAAACAAAAGGCTGATTTAGGATCAAGAAGCAGGTTATTTGGCTGGAGCGTGTACTTCTTTTGGAAATATAAAGTATTAAAGCAGGAAAGACTGGTTAGGGCCATATTGTAAAGGATTTTGTATGTCAGAATGATGACTTTTTTTAATCTACTACATACATTGAACAATTTGCACCAAATGTGGCAGTCTGCTTCCCTAAAGGATTATATATATATATATATATATATATATATATATATAAACTTAGACAACAACCAAAAGACAAATGACCTAATCATTAAATGGCAAAGAACTTGAGTAGACATTTCACCAAAGGGAACATTCAAATGGCCACCAGACACATGAAAAGATGCTCAACATCATTATTTATCAGAGAGAGATAAAACAAAACCACAATGAGACACTATTTCATTTCCACTAAGATGGCTAAGATTAAAAAAAAAAAAAAACAGAAAATAACAAATGTTGATGATGATGTGGGAAATTGGAACCATTCTCCATTGCTGGTGAGAATGCAAAATGACATAGCCATTATAGAAAACAGTGTGATGATTCCTCAAAAACTAAAAATAAAACTACCATATCACCCAGTGATTCCACTCGTTGGTGTTCACCCAAAAGACTTGAAAGCAGAGACTCAAACAGAGACTTGTACATCAGTGTTCATTGCAGCACAATTCACAATAGCCAAAGGTAACAACCTAAAAAAGGAAACAATCTAAATGCCTGTCAATAAATGAGTGGATAAACAAATTGTGGTACATGCATACAATGGAATGTTATTTAGGCAGTAGGAGAAATGAAGTCTTGGAGCTTGAAGATACTATGCTGAATCAAAGGAGCTCTGGTAGCATAGTGGTTAAAGCACTTGACTGCTAACCAGAAGGCTGGCAGTTCAAACCCACCAGACACTCCTCGGAAGGAAGGTTGGGCAAT
>NW_006921929.1:370138-379860 GCF_000298275.1 Orycteropus afer afer
ATTCAGAAGAGGTCATGGAACAAGGGATATCATAGCTGCTGTCAGGTGGATCTTGGCTCAAGGCAAAGAATACCAGAAAGATGTTTACTTGTGCTTTATTGACTATGCAGAGGCATTTGATTGTGTGGATCATGACAAATTATGGATAACATTGAGAAGAATGGGAATTTCTGAGCACTTGATTGTACTCATGAGGAATCCGTACCTTGACCAGGAGGCTGTCATTCAAATGGAACAAGGGGACACTGCATGGTTTAAAATCAGGAAGGCAGTGCATCAGGGTTGTATCCTTTCCCCACAGTTATTCAATCTATATGCTAAGCAAATAATCTGAGAAGCTGGACTATATGAAGAAAAACGTGGCATCAGGATTGGAGGAAGAATCATTAACAACTTGAGATATCCTGATGCTTGCTGAAAGTGAGGATGACTTGAGGCACTTACTGATGAAGATTGAGGAACACAGTTTGCAGTATGGATTACATCTCAATATAAAGAAGACAAAAATCCTCACAACTGGACCAATAAGCAGCATCACAATAAATGGAGAAAAGATTGAGGTTGTCAAAGAATTCATGGGTTGCTTGGTTCTATAATCGACACCAATGGAAGCAGCAGTCAGGACATTAGTCAACATGTAGTACTGGGAAGGTTGGCTGCAAAGGAACTGTTTCAAGTGCTGAGGAGCAAGGATGTCTCCTTGAGGACTAAGGTGTGCTTGACACAAGCCATGCTATTTCCAATCGCCTTCTATGCATGTGAGAGCTGGACAATGCATAAGGAAGACTGAAGAAGAGTTGATGCTTTTGAGTTGTGATGCTGGCGAAGAATGCTGAAGGTACCATAGTTTGCCAAAAGAACTAATAAATCTGTCCGGGAGGAAGTGCCGCTGAGATGCTCCTTGGAAGCTAGGATGGCCAGACTTTGTCTCACCTACTTTGGTCATGTTGCCAGAGGGGACCATTCCCTGGAGAAGGATATCATGCTTGGTAAGGTTGAGGGTCCACAAAGGAGGGAAAGGTATTCAATGAGATGGATTGACATGGTGGCTGCAACAATGGGCTCAAGTATAGCAAGGATCATGGAGCTGGCGCAGGATCGGGCGGTGTTTCGTTCTGCTGTGCATGGGGTCATTATGAGTCGGAAATGACTCGAGGGTACCTAATAACACAAACAGACTGAGAAAACAAACAATACTTGAAAAAATTTGAGTGGGGAAAAACTGCATGAGATACAATCTGCATTATTTATCACTGACTGCATGAAGGGGACAAGGAGAAGTGCCTTTAAGCAAAGCAGCAGAGTTGGGGAAAACAGCTGGATGGTGCCCAGAAAAAGACACAAAATCTTAAATTAGATAGGTAATAATCACCTAGAAATCATTGTTGAAGCCAAAAAGTGAATAGGATTGTCAGGGAGAAAATGAAAAAGAAAAGAAATAGTCTCTGTCAGAGCCTTGGGTGATACTTAATTTGAAGGAATGGGAGGAGGAAGAAAAATAGTGAAAGAAGCAGAAAAGGAGGGGTGAGAAGTTAGATGAGGAGTTGACATCACTATATTATGGAAAACAAAGACACGAGTGTTTTGGTTAGCAAACAGACAAAATTATCATTTCAAATCTTTTCCTTCAAAAAGAGAGGATCAGTAAAAATGAATGCATCCTCATTGAACTCTGTCCAATTCTAGGGGAGATTTCTCACTGTAAGAGGCTGAGTAGAAACAGCTAGAAAGAATTCAGAAGTTCAAAGTGTTCCACATTACAACTAAAAGTGCAACTGGATTTCCTGGAAATTCATCCAGATAATATAAGCCTAGATCAATGAGCTTATTTTGATTTTATAAAGTTATTTACTCTTGATTGAAACGTCTGGTTTTATATAGACATAGCTTGATAACGTAACTCCAGTGCTTTAAGGAAATCATTCTGTAATTCAGAGTTTCTCAACCTTGGGACTATTGACATTTTGGGCCAGACTTTTAGTTGTGGGGGACCTGTTTTCTGCACTGCAGGTTGTTTAGCAGTACACCTAGCCTTTACCCAGTAGATGCCAGTAGCAGTTCTCCCCAGATCTTACAACCAAAACTACTTCCAGGCACTAAAGCGGTCAGAGTTTCTTTCCACAAGGGCAGAAGGAAAGACACCTAGTCAATAAAGTTCTTGTAGTAATGAAGTTATAGTTGTCAGATTTGTGACATAAACATACATATATTTGCAGAAAGCAAGAGAGAGAAAGTTATGCTTCAAGTATATAACAAGTAGAAGAGGCTGAAGTTATAAAACCAGAAAATAAATTAACCATTATATTTAAACAGATCTGCCAGAGGGCAGTATTTTCATTTAGTGACAAATACAATTAAACAGACATTCAGTTTGGAGCCAATAAAATCCTCCATTTATCTGGTGGCATCTTTACACTGATATAAATTGCAGTGAGAAGCAATTTGTATACATCACTATTATTCTGGAGAGCTATATATAGACAGAGCAAATCTAATGTGACAGATGTTATAAAAGTCATCATTATGGTTTTCATTTCAATTCAAACAGCTCATAGACTTCCTTCACTGGTTGCATTAAATGGGGCATTGGAGCTTCTCTATCCATGAAAGACAACAGCTTTATCAGGTGGTAGATTTGTTCACTCAGGCTGAACTATCCTGTGGATAAAATGAGCTCCACAACATAGTAGTCAAAGCCAATACTTCAGGATCAGAAAACAGTCTGGAATGCAATCCTGAATGACAGATTAAGACAAAAGAAGACAGAAGAAATTTCTAATCAGTATGTAAAGAATTTTAGTTATGTCTATATAAAATAATCATGGATTTTATAATTTTTTCATATCAATGAACATTAAAAAACACATTAAGGGCCATAAAAATGGTTCCTTAAGGTCTAAATTCTCATATGCAGAGACCATAAAAACTTTCTTGTGTCAGAAGTTAAGCATTTTCTTTTTATTCCCTCAAATGCAATAGGTGGTTTACAGCAGAATTTGCATGTGGATGTCTGTAAGGAGAGTATAAGAGAATACAGTTACTTTTTCTTAAAAATTTTCCAAAAATAGGTATATGTTGCTGTGTATTGGTGCTGATTTGACTGTGCAAACTTAACAAAATTGAAACTTTATTTTGAGATCAAGATCACAATCATAAGTCTTATAGCTAATATATATAAACATGTGAATTTACATATTAATTTTTATATGTAACATTTAATATAAATGTATATACACATACACATATATACTGTTGCTGTTAGCAGCCATCAAGTTGACTCCAATTCATGGCACCCTATGTACAACAGAATGACATACTGCCTGGTCCTGTACATCCTCACAATCCTTGCACTATTTTCATTGACCCTCTATGTACCAAGCATGATATCCTTCTCCAGGGACTGGTTCCTTTTGACAAAATGACCAAAGTAGGTGAGACAAAGTCTGGCCATTCTTGCTTCTAAGGAGCAGTCCTATTGCCCTTATATATAACCCACTGCCATCAAGTTGATTCCAACTCATAGAGACCCTCATTGTGTTTCCAAGGCAGTAAATCTTTATGGAAGTAGATTGCCTCATCTTTTGTGGAGTAGTTGGTGAGTTTGAACCACCAATTCTGGTTATCAGTCAGATGCCTTAGGCACAGTGCTGCTAGAGCTCCTGCACTTCATACACACACACACACACATAGACATATATATTACAAGTAAAACTACCACAGCTTTCAAAATTACTATTTTAAAGGAGCAGACACCCACCTAACCTAAGTGTCTTGAGTTTCACCAGAAATTACTTTTGCCTGAATTTCCCAAGTCATCTACACTTGCTGCTACCATCACTAAGACTTAACAGACAATACAGACTCTGAATGATTCTGCCTTACAAATATCTCCAAAATTCCCCTGGAATGCATATATCTCTATCCACAATGAAGGTTTAATATGACTTGCTGCTTTTCTCTACCTGTCACATAGCATGTGGGCTTTCAAGTCAGGCCACTATTAACTATTGACTTTGATCAGTTGCCTCAGAAAGTTCAATCTACTGCCATCTGGCTCATAGCTGCACAATTACAGTTGTGTAAAATCTGACACAGATGCTGCTTTCTTGAAGCCACTAGCAAGGAAAATTCAGTGCTGTCATCACATTCTAGATATCAGTTCTAAAAGAAAGGATGTTGCTGCTGCTGCTGCCACCATTATAGTAATTTTGGGCATAGATCTCAAAGCAGCTGAAACAAAGAACCTTTTCACATGGAGCCTGTAATCTAGTGAAAGAAAAAGAAATTAGGAGAACAATATTTTAATTAAAATGAGAGAATTTTAATGCAACCACCTGTATGTCCGTTTGCCATACTGTGGTGACTTGCAGGTTGCTGTGATGTAGAAACTTTGCCACTGGCATTTCAGATACCATTAGGATCACTCGTGGTGGGCAGCTTTCCATAAAGCTTCTAGACTAAGGCAAACTAGGAAGAAAGGCCTGGAGACCTACTTCCAAAAATTCACCCACAAAAACCTTATGAATCACAAAAGAGCACTGTCTAGTACAATGCTGGAAATGGAGCCGCCTGGATTAACACTTGTTATTGTCTACAATAACAAGTTATTGTCTCATGTACTTTGGACATGTTTTAAGGAGGGACCAGTCCCTGGAGAAGGGCATCATGCTCGTTAAAGTACAGGGTCAGCAAAAAAGAGGAAGACCCTCCATGACATGGATTGACACATTGGCTGCAACTATGGCTTCAAACATAGTGACAATTGTAAGGATGGCACTGGACTGGGCAGTACTTTGTTGTGTTGTGTGTAGGGTCACTTGAGTCAGAACCAATGGCAACTAACAATAGGAACAGCATAAATTAGATGCAACAATGGATTCAGACATACCAAATATCATGATAATAGTACAGAACCAGGCAAAGTTCTCTCATATATCACTGCATTCAGAATCAACTCCAAAGTGACTAACAACAAGGTACTTAACCTATTCTTAGAGGTTAGGGGGTGTTTCTTTGAAGAAACAACCTGAAGACTGAGGCTGGGATGATGAAGTATTGCCTAGTTGAAGGATTAACCAGTGAGAGCATTAGTGAGGATCTGAGGAAGAAATGTGTTTAGTGAACCTGGCCAGTGTGTGAGATGGGTCTGAAGAAGGTGAGTGGGAGCAAATGATGGAAGGGATAACTCCTAGAGGAGGACAGGAGGAGAGCATGGGCAGCATGATGCTAGTAAAATATTTTTTGTATCTAGCCAAAAGAGAGGAGCTCTGGTAGCGTAGTGCCTAAGGCACTTGACTGCTAGCCAGAAGGCTGGTGCTTCAAACCCACCAGCCACTCCTTGGAAGAAAGGTTGGGCAATCTACTTCCGTAGTGATACCACCTTGGAAACCCAGGAGGGGTCGCTATGAGTTGTGTCCTAATCGACGGCACATAACAACAACAACAGCAAAAAGAAGGCAGTGGCAGGGGGAAAAGAAACTTACTTTGTAATGCTTCCAGATGATTAACTGTACTAGGCCAAATAATTATAAAACAAATTATAGTGATGATTTAACATGTGTATTGACAGTAGTCGAGCAGTCAAGTAAATTGGATCCATTTGATTATATGAGGATATTTCTTTGAGCTGTTGCAAAAAACTGCCTGTGTTGCAGTCCTTGGCTTGAAATGTATGCTGGTGGGAAATGCTTAAGGTGTTTGAAATAGAGCTAAACAATGTGTTCAGAGATGTAAAACTGTTTGGCAAGTCTCAACTTGCCCAGAAAAGAATAGAGTTGTCTCATAGTCCATTCCAACCCCAGAAATCAGCTGCCAGAAGTTACCGCACATGAGACTCGTTCTGTGGTAACCAAAATTTGGGAGTCAAGACAGCTAGCACCAGAATTGTATCCTCTTTTCCATACATTGAGTCCCTGGGTGGTGCAAACGGTTAATGTGATCTGCTGCTAAACAAAATGTGGGAGGTTTGAGTCCACCCAGAGTTGCCTCAGAAGAAAAGTCTGATCAACCACTGAAAACTGCAGGAAGCACAGTTCTACTCTGACACCATAGAGTTGTCATGAGTCAGAGTTGTCTTGATGGCAATTTCTTTCTTTTTCTCTATATGCTGAGCCTAGACAAGAGATGCACAAGTGCTTTGTTCTCTCTGCTGTATTAGAGACACTCAGGTCTTGGACAGAAGAATTGCATCTTTGATGACCAAACAGCAAAAACAGGAAATATATGCACCAACCACCAAAGCCAAAGATGAGGCATTTTTATCAACTCTTGCAGTCTGAAATTGACTGAACATGCAATCAGGAAGTGTTAATTATCACTGGTGACTGGGATGCAAAAGTTGGAAACAAAGAAGAATCATCAGAAGTTGGAAAATTGGCCTTGGTGACAGAAATAATGCTGGAACTCACATGGTAGAATTTTGAAAGACCAATGACTTGTTCATTGCAAACACCTTTTTTCAACAACACAAATGGCTGCTCTACACATAGACTTCACCAGATGGAACACACAGGAATCAGATTGACTACATCTGTGGCAAGAGACGGTGGAAAAAAGCTCAATATCTTCAGCCAAAACCAGGCCAGGAGCTGATTGTGGAACAGACCATCAACTGCTCATATACAAATTCAACTTGAAGTAAAAGACAATAAAAACAAATCCAAGAGAGCCAAAATATGATCTAGAATACATCTCTCCTGAATTTAGAGACATCTAAAGAATAGATTTGATGCATTGAACACCAATGACTGAAAACCAGAAGAATTGTGGGATGACATCAAGAGCATCATCCATGAAGAAAGCAAGATGTCACTAAAAAGATGAGAAAAGAAGACCAAAATGGATGACAGAAGAGACTCTGAACTTACCCTTGTGCAGAGAGTAGCTAAAGCAAATGGAAGAAATGACAAGATAAAAGAATTGAATCGAAGATTTCAAAGAGCAGCTTGAGAAGACAAAGCCAATTACTATAATGAAATGTGCAAAGACCTGGAGTTAGAAAACCAGAAGGGAAGAACAGGCTCAGCATTTCTCAAGCTGAAAGAATTGAAGAAAAAATTTAAGTCTTGAGTTGTAATATTGAAGGATTCTAAAGGCAAAATATTGAATGATGCAGGGAACATCAAAGAAAGATGGAAGGAATACACAGAGTCACTGTACCAAAAAGAACTGGTCAATCTTCATCCATTTCAGGAGATGGCATATGATCTAAAACCAATGATACTGAAGGAGGAAGTCAAAGCTGCAATGAAGGAATTGGCAAAGAACAAGGCTCCGGGAATTGACAGAATACCCATTGAGATATTTCAACAGGTGGATGCCGCACTGGAGGCACTCACTTAGTTATGCCAAGAGATTTGGAAGACAGCTACCTGGCCAACTGACTGGAAGAGATCCATATTTGTACCCATTCCAAAGAAAGGTGATCTCACAGAATGTGGAAATTATCAAACAATATCATTAATATTGCACGCAAGCAAGGTCTCACTGAAAATAATTTAAAAATGGTTGCAGCAGAGAACTTCCAGAGGTGCAAGCTGAATTCAGAAGAGGATGTGGAACAAGGGATATCATAGCTGCTGTCAGGTGGATCTTGGCTCAAGGCAAAGAATACCAGAAAGATGTTTACTTGTGTTTTATTGACTATGCAAAGGCATTTGATTGTGTGGATCATGACAAATTATGGATAACATTGAGAAGAATGGGAATTCCTGAACACTTAATTGTACTCACGAGGAACCCATACCTTGACCAGGAGGCTGTTATTCAAATGGAGCAAGGGGACACTGCATTGCTTAAAATAAGGAAGGGAGTGCATCAAGGTTGTATCCTTTCCCCGTACTTATTCAATCTAAATGCTGAGCAAATAATCCTAGAAGCTGGACTATATGAAGAAAAAGGTGGCATCAGGATTGGAGGAAGAATTATTAACAACCTGAGATACGCAGACGATACAACTTTGCTTGCTGAAAGTGAGGATGACTTAAGTCACCTACTGATGAAGGTTGAAGAATACAGTCTGCAGTATGGATTACATCTCAATATAAAGAAAACAAAAATCCTCACAACTGGACCAATTAGCAGCATCACGATAAATGGAGAAAAGATTGAGGTTGCCAAAGAATTCACATTGCTTGGTTCTACAATCAATGCCAATGGAAGCAGCAGTCAGGACTTTAGTCAACATGTAGCACTGGGAAGGTTGGCTGCAAAGGAACTGTTTCAAGTGCTGAGGAGCAAGGCTGTCTCCTTGAGGACTAAGGTGTGCCTGACACAGGCTATGATATTTCTAGTCGCTTTGTATGCATGTGAGAGCTGGACAATGAATAAGGAAGACAGAAGAAGAGTTGTTGCTTTTGAGTTGTGGTGCTGGTGAAAAATGCTGAAGGTACCGTGGACTGCCAAAAGAACTAACAAATCTGTCCTTGAGGAAGTGCCACTGAAATGCTCCTTGGAAGCAAGGATGGCCAGACTTCATCTCACCTACTTTGGTCATGTTGTCAGAGGGGACCATTCCTTGGAGAAGGATGTCATGCTTGGTAAGGTGGAGGGTCGATGAAAGAGGGGAAGGTCTTCCACGAGATTTCCAGTCATAATGACCCCATGGGGCAGAGTAGAATTGCCCCCTAACATTTCCAAGGCTGTAAATCTTTATGGAAACAGGCTGACTCATCTTTCTTCCATAGAATGGCTGGTGGGTTCAAACAACAATTGACACGGTGGCTGCGACAATGGGCTCAAGTATAGAAAGGATCATGGAGCTGGCGTGGAATCAGGTGGTGTTTCGTTCTGCTGTGCATGGGGTCTCTATGAGTCGGAAAGGACTCGATGGCACCTAACAACAACAGCATATCATCTGTTTATAGTGCTACTAGGGAAAGAGATTTCTACTTATTTCCGAAAAATTTGAGTCAAAGAAATTGTTTAAAGTCTCCAACATCCAGCACCTCAACCTAGCTTTCACTGCAATCTCTTGTAACTCAGCCTAATAATTTTAGCCAAAGGGTCTTGTAGCATAGTGCCAAGGCATTTGGCTGCTAACCAGAAGGCTGACAGTTCACACCCATCAGCCACTCCTCAGAAGGCAGACTGGCAATCTACTTCCGTAGAGATAGTGCCTCGGAAACCCAAGGAGGGGTTGCCATGAGTCTGGACTGACTCGTTGACAGTGAGTTTGGTTTTTGGTTAAATGCTTTTATGCCTATAATTTATTCCTAAGACACTTGTTATTGTCTATCTCAGAACTGTGTAAAGTAGAAAACCAGGGATGCTTTGAAAAATGAAAATCAAGGATAGCTTTCAAAATATCTTGAGGTAATCAATAGATTTGTAGATCAAAGATATCTGGGAGACAAAAGACATGGCTTGTTTTTAGTCTTGTTGAGCTAGTTGTAGTCTAGCTTGTGTGCTAAAGATTGAAACATTATAAGCAAAAATAAATTTTGGTTTGTCCAAATTTTACACTCACCCATTTTCTACTCCACTGGGCACTGAGATTGAAAAAAAAAAAAAAATCAATTGTCCATTGGACTGCATAAGTTGATTTCCAGTCATAATGACCCCATAGGGCAGAGTAGAATTGCCCCATAACATTTCCAAGGCTGTAAATCTTTATGGAAACAGGCTGACTCATCTTTCTTCCATAGATTGGCTGGTGGGTTCAAACACTGACCTTTTGGTTGGCAGCTAAATGCTTTAACCACTGTGCCAACAGATCTCCTTAG
>NW_006921929.1:393442-449239 GCF_000298275.1 Orycteropus afer afer
AGAATAAATGCTGAAAACCAGGACCTGGTAGGGGAAGATTAAGAATAATAATAGAAAGGACAAAATTATTAATAATATTAGTTGTTTTAAAACAGACAAATACAAGCAAATAATCACCAGAAAAAAAGAAAGCAAAATAGAAAAAAATAAAAATAAAAAAAGAGAAAAAAAAAAATTGGTGGAAGACAGGGCACGGCACCTAGGCTCCATCTGAACACACAGACTGTGATGGAGTTCCTGTGGGCCCAGAAGGTAGATGGGAGTGGAGGGTGGCCACAGTTCTGTTCACCAAGCAGATATGGGGTATAAGAGTAACAAAAGGAATGTCGTACCTTTTCAGTCTTGCAGGTCCCGAGTGTCCTTGGGGTTTCTGGAAAGCAGAATGTGTTCTTAAGCCCCAGGAATCTGTGAGAATGCTGTATTCAAATATCTAAAATAGTCAAGCCGCTTTTTAAAACTTCAAAATGGCAGCATCCTCCAGACCAGCAAGAGTTCAGTCCACCTTTCTTTTCACCTTCTCCGTTTGTTCCCCAGCCACCGTGCACAGTCCTCCATGCAGTCCCTGTCTAGCAGGGTGATTTTTAGGTTAATTCTTAGGTCCTACCACCACTTGGGAATCTCCAAGCTGTCTGTGCCGTCAGGATCCCTGCCAGACCACAGCTTCGTATGTCTCCTTTTTTGGTATTTTCACGCAAATTCTTCTGCTAGTTGGGGTGTAGTCCACTTCTATATCCTTCCCTTCAAGGCTCAGGGGTCCAAGATTATCTTCTGTGTCTGTGTTTAAATTAGTTTCCCTTTTCTTTGTTGGAGAGGATCTGTGCAGTCTTTCTGCCTAGTCCGCCATCTTTCCCGAACCCCCCTGACTGTACTTCTTGCAAAACAGATTTGTTCATTCTTGCAGTCTATGGTATATATAATATTCTTCATCAATACCATAAATCAAATGAATCAATTCTTCTTCAGTCTTCCATATTCATTGTCCAGCTTTTGTATGCATATGAGACAATTGAAAATTCCATGCCTTGAGTCAGGTTCACCTTAGTCCTCAAAATGACATCTTTACTTTTTAACACTTTAAAGAGATCTTTTGCAGCAGATTTTCCCAATGCAATACATCATTTGATTCCTTGACTGCTGCTTCCATAGGTGTTGATTATGGATCCAAGTGAAATGAAATTTTTGACAACTTTAATATTTTATCTGTTTATCGTGATGTTGCTTATTGGTCCAGCTGTGAGGACTTTTGTTTTCTTTATGTTGTAGTGTAATTCATACTGAAGACTCTAGTCATTGATTTTCATCAGGAATTTCTTTAACGCTTCTTCTCTTTCAGCAAGAAATGTTGCATTATTCTGAATATCACAGGTTGCCTAAGGTATTTGACTGCTAACCATAAAGTTGGTGGTTCAAACCCACCATGCACTCCACGGAAAGAATACTAGGCAATCTACATCCATAAAGATTTACCACCTGGAAACCAAAACAGGATCATTATGAGTCAGAATCAACTTAATGGCAGTGAGTTTGTTTTTTTGTTTTTAATTCTGATGACATGTTCCTCTTCATATAGTCCAGCTTCTTGAATTATATGTGTAACCAACTCTGAACTGAAAAGTTCAGAATCAGGAGTGCTATGGTTTCAGTAGCAGTTGAGTGAAATAAGAAAAAATATAAAGATTTTTCTCATCAAGTTGGATACATTTAATTGAATAGGCAGAACTTAATTCTAAGAAAGGTTCTTCCTGATTTTTTGAGGTAAAGATAAATTTTTATCTTCTGAAGATGTGATATAGATGATAAAGTGGGGAATCCTATGATGGATTTAGACTCTGTTTCCTCCACTAAACTAGAAAATCTAAGATTGAGATACACTGTTTTGAGACTGAAAGAGGAAGTAACTTAGTACTATATAGATTGAGCATTTAAGGAAATCTTCATGAAGTAGTTTTGAGGTATATCTGCTTTGAAGAGACTACTATGTGTTCTATTTATTTTGTTATCTGCTGTACCCAATTATTAACTAAAATATCATTTATGGATTAATAGTTATTGGACAAATCATCCTAGTCACCTTAACAATCAAATTATTCCCTTTCCCACAATCAAGTGACTGAACTGCCATATTTTCTATTAGTGGAATCTATTCTGTTGAAAGAAACAGATCTATTCATGTAAATATCTAAACCTTAAATATATTAATTCAGTGATATTTCCTAGAACCCAAAGGTAAGAATGCAATCATAGCTGGGTCTTAAGAACTGGAAATGGGAAGGAATTCTAGTTAAAAAAAAGAAAAGAAAAGAAAAACAGTTCTACTTTTCCTCTTTTCTCCATACAAATTCGTTCACACCACAGTTCTAGTTATCAACAGAGACTGGTCTTTCAGTGCCAATTCTATACTCCCAGGAAATAATCTCCTTGACTCATGCATGAGATTTGCATACACCCTGATCAAATTATGTGCAACCTAGGACAACAGGGGAAGTGAACCCATATTGTTGTTGGTGGTGTGTGTCTTTGAGTCAATTCTTACTCATAACAACCCTATAGGACAGAATACAATTGCCCCATACAGCCAGGTTTTCTTGGCTGTAGTCTTTATGAGAACAGATTGTTAGGTTATTTTTCCTGCAAAGGTTCAAACCACCAAACTTTTGGTTAGCAGCTGACCGTACAATCTTTGCTCCACTGAAGCTCCTTGATAAACTCATAAAACAAAAACCAGTCCCATTGCCATCAGGTGGGTTCCATAGTGGCCCTAGAGGACAGAGTAGAACTTCCCCATAGGGTTTCCATGGCTGTAATCTTTATAGAAGCAAACTGCTACATCTTTCCCTCACAGAACAGCTGGTGTGTTTGGACCACTGACCTGTAGGTTTGTAGCTGAGCTTTAATCACTGCACCACTAAAGCTCCTAATGAACTCATAGATTTATATAAAATAATAATAATTGTAATAACAATCATGCAAGACAGCATTTTAAAAGCAATGCCTGTATTTATCTACTTAGCAATTAAATAGGAAGTATTATTATTATTACCCTCGATTTGTTGTTATTGTTGCTAGGTGCCATAAAGTCATCTCTGACTCATACAGGCCCCACATGCAACAGAATGAAACCTTGCCTAGTCCTGCACCATCCTCGTAATTGTTACTATGTTTGAGCCTTTTCTTGCAGCCACTGTGTCAATCTATCTCATTTTTTGCTGACCTTCTTTATCAAACATGATATCCTTCTCCAGGGACCAGGCTCTCCTGATAACATGACAGAGTACATGACACAAAGTTTGGCCATTTTCACTTAGAAGGAGCATTCTGGATGTACTTCTTCCAAGACCAGTCTTTTATTTCTTCTGGCAGTCCACAGTATTTTTAGTGTTCTTCACCCACACCACAATTCAAATGCATCATTTCTTCTTTGATCTTCCTTTTTCATTGTCCAGCTTTCACATGCATGTAGAGCTATTGAAAATACCATGCCTTGGATCTGGCGCACCTTAACCTTCAAAGCGATCTCTTTGCTCTTTAACACTTTAAAGAGGTTTTTTGCAGCAGATTTGCCCAGTGCACTATATCGTCTGATTTCTTCACTGCTGCTTCCATGGGTGTTGACTGTTGATCCAAGTAATATGAAATCCCTGACTTCAATCTTTTCTCCATTTATTATGATTCTGCTTATTGGTCCAGTTGTAACGATTTTTGTTTTCTTTATGTTGAGGTGTAATTCATACTGGAGGATGTAGCCTTTGATCTTTATCAGTAGGATAAAGAGGAAAAGTGGAGTTTTTTATTTTTTACTGGAATACCTTCCCATTTCCAGTTCTTAAGACCCAGCTATGATCATATTCCTGCCTTTGGGTTCTAGTAAACATCACTGAATTAATATATTCATTCTTTAGGTATTTATATGAATAGATTTATTTCTTTCAAGTCATGTTCACTTTAATCAACCAAGGATTTAAGGTGAGGTTAAGGTCTTTGCTCAAAGTCATACAACAAGCAAGTTGAAGACCCTGGAAATCAACTGAAGTTATCTGGCTCTAGAGCCAAAACTTTATGCTACATAATTCCCCAGATCTCACGCCTTTGAATCACAGGGTAGTTGCCTTCGAAAGGGGGATCTTTTTGAACAAGAGACACTGCAAAATGTACCTAAGGTATTATAATTGTAATTGTAACTACCGAAGGATACAGTCATGCAAATGACAAGAGATGTTTTATTTTTTCAAAACAACTAGAAAATTAAAATTTAATTTTTAAAATATATAATTAGTGTAAGAATTTATATGCATATGAATAGATACATATATTATTAAGCTTATTTTCATTTTTATTCAATTTTGTGAATATGCTCCACCTGACATGAATGTTAAGAAAAAAAAAAAAATTAAACATTTACTCAGTATTGAAATAAAAGTGAGATACTGGTCATGCAGAAGTCCTTTTCATTGAAATTACAATGGCATGTTTGTAATTATTATTAACATGAATTGAGAAAGAACATAACAACTTACAGAGATTTTGATATTCACATTTTAATAGATAGTGCTGTTTGGACACTGGGATAAATATGAAAATATGTGTTTTTGTATATCAGTTATAAATTTTAACTCATACAAAATGCTAGAGGACAATTAATGTAGATCATTGTAACAAAAAACAGCACCCAAGATGTCCTGGAGAAATATAACATTATTTTAAAATAGAAATTGACTCAATATATGTTGGTGGTAAATTATCCTAATAAAAGAAAATAAACTGAAAAATTGAGTTAGTTATGAAAATACTGTGATGTACCTTTCTGTCTTGAATGAATATTCAAGGAAATGTAATTGATAAAGTAGACTGAAAGGTGGAAGAAGATAATCATTTTTCTTCCTATAAAAATAAAAGTAGTTATATGAGTGTAAATCATATAAAACAACAGTTTTTATTTGCCAAAAAGAAGAAAAACAATAAGAAACTATTCATAAGGAAGATTAAATCAAAGTTAGAAAAGAGTAAAATTTTATATATTTATTCACTTTTGAAATATGTGCATATCGAGTGTTTCAGAACAGATGTTGCTCAACTGAAAATAAATTTCCATTGGAATTAGTAGATAAAATTTTTCAATTATAAAAATTAAACTAATTCCATCATGAAAATGTCTAGATAGATAAATTAAAAGGCTTGGTTTAACTTAAATAGTATGCAAAGACACTTATTTTTGGTCAATATTAAGCTCTGGTAGCATAGTGGCTAAAGCACTTGACTGCTAACCAGAAGGCTGTTGGTTCAAACCCACCAGCCACTCCTCAGAAGGACGGTTGGGCAATCCTACTTCCGTAGTGATACCGCCTCGGAAGCCCAAGGAGGGGTCACTATGAGTCGGGGCCAAGTCGATGGCACATAACAACAACAACAACAACAGCAAAAAGTGCATATGAAGAGCTTTTTAATCTAGTGGTATCAGAAAGAGTGTAAATAAAACCCCCAAAAGTGGATTACCCTTTTTTCCATGTTGCAGGTCTCAAGATCTTGATGTGATGATTGTACACATAACTCAGTTGAGATGTATCTCCAATCATCTCAACATCTTTTTCCTCAAAGGAGATCCATACATCTTTTCAGTTCATCTCTTTCTAATTCTGCAGCTATCTTCTCCTTGTCTCCATCATGTTGCCTCCTATTCTGTAATATGAAAACATTCATATAAATAGAGTGGTTTTTGTAAGCCTATTGGATAACTCTCCATAGCTGTTAGATAATGTCCACACTGCTTATCATGCTATGGATGACTCTCCAGTGCAGCACTTCTCTACCTCTCAGGAAGTCCATTTACACATACTTCTAAGCTTCTGTCATGCTGGTTTAATCAGAGCTTCCAAATATTGAATATATCTCATACCTCCATAATATACTGCCTCAATTTCCTCTACCTGGAATATTGTTGCAATGAATGTCAATACATTGATTTCCTATCTAGAAAACTTATTAAACTCTTGCTAATTTTAATACTTTGTCTTTATGTCCTTTTGTATTATCTATTGAGACAATCTTTCATCTGTAAATAATAATAGCTTTATTTCTGATTTTGCAATCTTTATAACTTTTTCTCCCATCTTATTGGCCACTGAGCAGTTTCTATTAATCATAACAGTTTTTATCACCAACTCTGAGAGGTCATTCAGCAAATTAAAACTAGAACTTTTGTATTTTAAAGCTTTCATGGGTCAAGACAGACTGATCTTACTCCACTAAATGTAGAAAGAAAAGAAATAAAATAGTTATTTTGAGCACATCACAGACCAATTTTCATCAGTGAAAGCAAGGAAGGTGCAGTTGTAATTTTCACGTAATACCATAAGGTGTTAAGTAAAAGATTAATAAGCTTGACTTGTATTTTTGAGCTCATGTTATGGTAAAGTTTTCTGAAATGTGAGTGCCTGATATATGGACTGGGGTGCAATTTCAGTGCTTTCATGGACACTGTTTTCCATAGATATGCCTCGTCTTCTTAATATATGATATTGTAAATCAGGATTCCTTTTTTGATTCTGATTTAAAGTGGGTATTTTGATATATCCTTATTGCATATAAAGTGTGCCACACATTTTTGTAAAAATGCATGGTTAGGTGTATTCATTAACTATTGCTTCATAACAAGTTACTTTACCAAACAATGGCTTGAAATAATAATAAACATGTATTATATCATAATACATGGACATCTAGAAGAATGAACAAATTTATCCTGGTAGAAGTATAGCCAGCATTCTCCTAGGAAGCAAGAATGGCCATACTTCATCTCATCTACTTTAGTCATGTTGTCAGATGGGACCATTCCCTGGAGAAGGATATCATGCTTGGTAAAGTAGATGGTCAGCAATAAAAAGGGAAGACCCTCAATGAGATGGAGCAACACACCAGCTGCAATGATGGGCTCAAGAACAGCAAGGATTATGGGGATGGTGCAGGATTGGCCATGTTTTGTTCTGTTGTACATAAGGTCACTATTAGTCAAAACTGACTTGATGGCACCTAAACACAACCACAACTACATCCCACAGTATTGTGAGCCAGCATTCTGGGAGCACCTTAGATGTTTATTCTGACTTAAGGTATCCCATAAAGTAATCAGGAAGGCTGTAGTCACTTGAAGGATTGATTGGAGCTGGAGTACTGATTCCAAAATAGCTTACCCAAGTGGCTAGCAAGTTGGTGCTGGTTGTTGGGTTGAGGCTTTGTATCCTTACAACATAGGCTTCTCTATAAAGCTGCTTGAGTGTCTTCACAACAGAGCAGCAGCATTTCTTTAGAATGAGCAGTCTGAGAGACAGAACAGCAGGAGCTGAAGTGTTCTTATGTAAGCCTTGAAAATCATACACTGCTTTTCCCACAGTGTCTCCTGGGGTACAAAAGTCAGCCTTCACAAGATAATTCAAACATCAACAAGGAACTGCCAGAAGTTCAAGGCTGATTCAGAAGTGTTGGAATAAGGGATGTTATTGCTGATGTCAGAGGAGTCTTGGCTGAAAGCAGAGAATATCAGAAAGATGTTTGCCTGTGTTTTAATGAGTACACAAAGGCATTCAACCATGCAGATCATAACAAATTATGATCCTGTATATGGATCAAGAGGCAGTCTTTTGAAGAAAATAAGAGGATACTGCAAGGTTTAAAATTGGAAAAGGTGTGTGGCAGTGTTGTACTATTTTGCTTTACTTATTGAATCTATATGCTAAACAAATAATCCGTGAACCTGAGCAATATGAAGAAGAATGCACCATCAGGATTAAAGGAAGACTCATTAATAACCTGAGATATGCAGATGACACAACCTTGCTTGCTGAAAGTGAAGATGACTTGAAGCACTTACTGAGGAAGGTGAAAAAGAGTCCCCAGTATGAGTTACAACTCAACATAAAGAAAACAAAAATCGTTACCACTGATCAATAAATAGCATCATGATAAAGGATGAAGAAACTGATGTTATCAAGGATTTCATTTTCCTTGGATCAACAATCTGCACCAATGGAAGCAGCAGTTCAAAAAAATATAACAATATACTGCTGTAGGCAGATCCACTGCAAAATATCTCTTTAAAATGTTGAAAAACAAAGATGTCACTAGGTGTGAAAAGGTGTGCTTTTCAGTCATGATATCATGTGCAGAGTGGACAATGAAAAAGGAAGACTGAAGAAGAATTGATGCATTCAAATTGTAGTACTTGCCAAGAACATTGAAAATACCATGAACTGCCAAAAGACTGAACAAATCTGTCTTGGAGCAAGTATACTCAGAATGCTTCTTTGAAGCTAGGATGGTGAGACTTTGACTATGTGTCAGTAGTGACCAATCATTGGAGAAAGAAATCATGCTTGATCAGGTCAGCAAAAAAGAGGCAGATCTTCAATGAGAATGATTGAAAAAATGCCTACAACAATGGTTTCAAACATAAGCAATGGTTATGTGGTTGGCACATGACAAAGCAACATTTTGTTCTCTTATATATAAGGTCACTATTTGTCAGAGACAACTCCATGACACTTAACAACAACAATATGAATACTAGGATGTAAGGATAACTGAGAAATATCTTGGAGGCTAGCTACCAACTCAGGTTAAAGTTAGTATTTTTTATATTCCCAGATATTAAGAGTTTTATCATGAACTGTCAACTTCTTTTTCACTATTTATTTGGATGATCACAAGGCTTTAATTTAATCTGTTAATGTTATTAATCAGTTATTAAAATGATATTTAAATCAGCCTATTTTTTTTAATGTATTCCAAAATGTGGTTGTTAAGTGCTGTAGAGTCTGCTCTGACTCATAACAGTCCTATGTACAACTGAAGAAACATTGCCCATTCCTGTGCCATGGTCACAATCTTTGCTATGCTTGAGCCCATAGTCACAGTCACTGTGTCAATTCATCCCATGTCAGGGTCCTCCCCTTTTTCACTGACCCTCTACTTTACTAAGCATGATATCCTTCTCCAAAGTACGTGAGATGAAGTGTGGTCATTCTTTTTTCTAGGGAGCATTCCAGCTGTACTTCTTCTAAGACAAATTTGTTCATTCTTCCGGCAATCCATGGAATTTTCAATATTCTTTGCTAACACCACAATCCAAATTTATCTATTCTTCTTTGGTCTTCCTTATTCCAGCCTCCTGTGTCCAGCTTTCACATCCAGGTGAAGCAATTTGAAAATATCATATCTTGAGTTAGGTGCACTTTAGTCTTCAAAGTGATATTTTTGTTCTTTAACGCTTGAAAGAGGTCTTTTGCAGCATGTTCACTCAGTGCAATATGGCATCTGATTTCTTGACTGCTGTTTCTATTGGTGTTGATTGTGGATCCAAGTAAAATGAAATCCCTGACAACATCAATACTTTGTCCATCCATCATAATGTTGTTTATTGGTCCAGTTGTGAGGATTTTTTATTTTCTTTATGTTGAGGTGTAATTCATACTGAAGTCTGTAGTCTTTGATTTTCATCAGTAAGTGCTTCAGGTCAGCTTCACTTTCAGCAAGCAAGGTTTTGTCATTTGCATATTTCAGTTTGTTCATGAGTCTTCCTCCAATCCTAATGTCATATTGTTCTTCATATAGTCCAGCTTCTTGGATTATTTGCTCAGCATGCAGACTGAATAAATATGGTGAAAGGATATAACCTTGATGCACACCTTTCTTGATTTTAAACCATGCACTGTCCCCTTTTTCTGTTTGAATGATTGCCTCTTGTTCTATGTACAGGTTCCTAATGAGCACAATGAAGTGTTCTGGAATTCCCATTCTTTGCAATGTTATCCATAATTTCTTATGACCCACAGAGTAGAATACTTTTGCACAGTCAATAAGAAACAGGTAAATATCTTCCTGGAATTCTTTGCTTTTGGCCAAGGTCCATCTGACATCAGCAATGGTATCCTTTGTTCCAAGTCCTCTTCTGAACGAATCTTGAATTTCTGGAAATTCCCTGTCAATATAATACTGATTTTTTTTTTTTTAAATTATATTCAGCAAAATTTTATTTGTGCATGATATTAATGATATTTTCCATATTCTGTTGGATCACCTTTCTTTGGAATGGACACAAATAAGGATCTCTTCCAGTTGGTTGGCCAGGTAGCTATCTTCACTCTTGGCATAAATGAGTGAGCACTTCTAGTGCTGCATCTGTTTGTTGAAACATCTCAATGGGTATTCTGTCAATTCCTAGGGTCTTCTTTTTTATCAATTCCTTCAGTGCATATTGGACTTCTTCCTTCAATACCATAATTTCTTGATCATTTGCTATCTGCTGAAATGATTTCATGTCAACCAATTCTTTTTTGTACAGTACTGTGCATTCCTTCCATCTTCTTTTGATGCTTCCTGCATCATTCAAAATTTTGCCCATAGATCCTTCAATATCACAACTAGAGGCTTGATTATTTCTTCAGTTCTTTCAGCTTGAGAAATGCTGAGCATGTCCTTTCTTTTTGGTTTTTGAACTCTAGGTCATTGCACATTTCATTATAATACTTTGCTTTTGTGAGTTGTCCTTTGAAATCTTCCATCGTATTCTTTTATTTCATCATTTCTTCTATTCATTTAAATATGCTTCATTCAAGAGCAAGTTTCAGAGTCCCTTCTGACATCCATTTTGGTATTTTCTTCCTTTCTTGTCTTTTTCATGACCTTTTGCTTTCTTCATGTGTGATGTCCTTGATGTCATCCAGCAACACATCTGATCTTCAGTCAATGGTGTTCAGATGTGTCAAATCTATTCTTTGGATGGTCTCTAGATTCAGGTGGGATAAAATCAAGATCATATTTTGGATCCTTTGGACTTGTTTTAATTTTATTCAGCTTCTACCTGAGCTTACGTATATGCAATTGATGATCCATTCTGCAGTCACCTCCTGGCCTTGTTCTGACAGATGTTATTGAGCTTCTCTATCATCTCTTTCCACAAACATAGTTGATTTGGTTCATCTGGTGAGTTCTACATGTTTAGTCTCCATTTGTGTTGTTGAAAAAAAAGGTACTTGCAATGAAGAAGTCATTGACCTTTCAAAATTATATCATGTGGTGTCTGGTGTAGTTTCTATCACCAAGCTCTTGTGGTGTAGTGCCTAAGGCATTTGACTGCTAACCAGAAGGCGGCAGTTCAAACCCACCATCCACTCCTTTGAAGGAAGATTGATCAATCTACTTCTGTAGAGATATCACTTCAGAAACCCACAGAGGCATGGCTATAAGTCAAACCAACTTGACAGCAGTGAGTTTTGAGCCATATTATCAAACTACTCATGTTTCTTCTTTGTTTCCAACTTTCACATTTCAATCACCAGTAATTATCAATACATCTTGATTGCATGTTTGGTCTCTTTCACACTGCAAATGTTGGTAAAATATCTTCAATTTCTTCACCTTTGCATTTAGTAGTTGGTAAATAAATTTGAATAACTGGTCTTTCTTGTAGACATGTGGATAGTATCATATCACTGACAGCATTGTATTGCTTTGAAATGTTCTTTTTGATGTTGAATATGACACCACTTTTCTTTAATTTATTATTCCTGCCATAGTAAACCCAGGATTGTCTGATTCTAAATAGCCAATACCAGTCCATTTCAGCTCACTAATGCCTAGGATTTTGATCTTCTTGTGTTTAATTTCATTTTTGACAACTTGCAATTTTCCATGATTCATACTTCACACTTTCCATGTTTTGATTATTAAGGGATGTTTACAGTTATTTCTTCTCATTTTGAGTCTTGTCACACGTGCAAATGAAAGTCCTGAAAGATTTAGCCCATCCACTCTACTTTGAGGAAGTATCTGTTTCCCAGTAGTATTTTCAGTGCCTTCCAATCTGAGAGGTCATCTTCCAGCACTATATCAGATAATATTTTATAATGAATATAATATTTTATAACTATAATATTTTATAATTAATATAATATTTTTAACTAGATAATATTTTATAAATATTTTATAACTAGATGGTGCTCAGCTACCAAGGCCAACCACTTAGGAAAGGATCAAATCTGGAGATCCTGGAGAAAGTGGGAGGTAAATCATGGAAAAAAATATTTTACTGCTACTCATAAAGTTTTTCAATAACATAATAGACAATGTTTCACTGCTATTCATAAGGTCTTCAGTAGCCAATTTTTTTCAGAAGTGGATGACCCCATCCTTTTTCCAAGTCTGTCTTAGCCTGGAGATCTGCTGACACATATCCACCATGGGTGATTCTGCTGGTATTTGAAATATCAGTGGCATAGCTTCCAGCATCACAACACAAAAGCCACCACAGTGTAACAAATTAACTGAGTGGTGGGTATTTCAACATAGTCATGATGTATTTTGCTAGACTGAGTTTGATAATATTTTCTTTATATTTGCACTTAAGTACAATTGACCTATAATTTTAATAACTTTTGTCATCTTTTTTTTTTTTTCTTTTTGGGATCAAGGCTTGCTTCTTTTATACTTTGGTTTTGAAGTTTGTGAATATTTAGTATTATCTTTCAGAATATTTGATACCATTTATTAACAAAGACACCTGGGCCAGTTATTAATTTTGTATTTATATAATGATTCCATTTTTTAAACATTAAAGTTCTTTTCAAGTTTTCAATTTCTTTTTTTTCTGGATATTTTATGTAAGGTCTCAATTTTATTCTGATAAAATTAATTATGATATTCCCATTTCTTTTCATTTTCTATACTATGAAGTATACCCCTTTTTCATTTTGGATAACCTTACTAGTACCTTTTCTCTTTTTTTTCCTTATTAATCTTTTCAGAAGTTTATTTGTTTTGTAATATTTCCAACCCACCAATATTTGCTTTGTTGACCTATTTTATTATCATTTTTTTTCAATTGGCTCAAATTCTAACTTTGCCAGACATTTTAATTATCTTTTTAATTTACTTAAAATTATGGTCCCATACATGTTTTATCTATGTAAGAAATGAATAGATATTCTTCACTTGCTGGTTTCAATGTTCCACAAATTTTAAATTAATAGTTGTCATTGTTATTTGAAGAACTAGATGGTGCTCAGCTACCAAGGCCAACCATGTAGGAAAGGATCAAATCTGGAGATCCTGGATAGAGTGGGAGGAAAAACATGGAAATAAATCCAAAAACTCAATAACAACCAGGATTATGGTCAGATGGTGTTTTATGAGACCTCAAATACTATGGCCCTGGGATACATTCTGGGCCTGGAATAAAACTCACTTCTAGGGGCTGGCTCTCAAACCAATAGTAAACAAGATGTACACACAGACCACTCAACATTCACATAGAGGAAATGCAGGACACACAGGAATACATAACTATGAGTGGCATTGGGGGGGATGATTACTGGACAGGGAGGGGAAGAGACTGGGTTAGGGTTGGGGATGGTAAATGGGAGTGAAACTAAAAATTGTCTTTGTTATTTTTATGTTTCACTGATCATTTACAAAAAGAAACATATTAAAAAATTTCCTCCTATGACAGTGAATTTTATAATTTCTCATTATAGTTCAGTCACTTTTTAATTTTACATTTGAGGTTATATTACTATGTTCTAGTTAATGATCATTTTAGCTATTAACAAATAAATCTTTTATTATTATATAGAGACAATTCATAGTCTAGAATTAATTCATATAAAAGTGGAGTGTGGTCTCTTCAGACATGGAGAGACTCAGAAAATTTGCCACTTATAAATCCCTTTTAAGGAAGTTATTGAGGATGTTCTTCAGGAAAATAAGGAGTCAATCCAAGAAAAGGAAGTTCTAGGGTCTCAGAAACAATGGATCTGCCCAGAGAAGTTCTGAAATGAGAGATCTCTGTAAAAACTTAAAGAACAAAAAGTTTGAACTAAAAAATGAGAATGAAGAACTCTGAGAGGTTTGTAATTGAGGAAAAACAATTCTTTCTAGAATGCAATCTATATGAGGTTAAAATTTAGACTATTTTAAAGATACATAATACAAGAGGGAAAAGGCAACTACAAACTCTGAGTTGGGGGGGATTGGGAGAGAACAAATCAATTCAAATGGAATTAAAACAAAAATCACATACTGTGAAGTAATTGATTAAAGAAAGCATCCATTGGACTGCATGCCTAGTGAAGGAAATATCATCCAACATGCTACCTGGCCAACTGTGTACAATATTGATTTGTTGTTGTTGTTGTTATGTGCCATTGAGTTGGCCCCGACTCATAGCGATCCCTCCTTGGGTTTCTGAGGCAATATCACTATAGAAGTAGATTGCCCCATATTCCTTCTGAGGAGTGGCTGGTGCATGTGAACCACCAGGCTTCTGGTTAGCAGTCAAGTGCCTTAGGCACTATTCTACCAGAGAATATTTATTTAGTCATTAAAAATAATTGTGGTTAAAGTATGAGAAACTTGGATGGTGGAAAACGGAAGAATGCTTCTCTTAGTTATTGGATGGTGTAAATGATTAAGCTACTCAGCTGCTAATGAAAAGGTTGGAGGTTCAGATTTACCCAAGGCACCTTGGAAGAAAGGCTTAGTGATTTACTTCTGAAAACAATCAGCCATTAAAAACCCTATGGAGTACATTTCTACTCTGACACACATAGTATTACCATGATTTGGAACAGACTCAATGGCAACTGGTACTGGTTTCCCCAATGATGTTCACACCTTAATCCATGGCATTTGTGAATATGTTACCTTACATAGCAAAAGGGACTTGACAGATGGAAAGCTATGGATCTTAATATGGGGATATTAACCCCAGATTTTCTGATTGGTACTGATGTAATTGGATGTGTTCTTTAAATCAGATAACCTTTTGCATCTGGGATCAGTGAGATTTGGTGGAAGAAGAGGCAAGAGATACTCAAATTATGAGAAGTATTTGAGCTGCTATTAATGGTTTTTAGAGATGGCAAATGGTGTCTATAACCCAAAGAATGAAAGTGGCCTTTAGAACCTGGGAACAGTTTCCAGTTGACAGTCAGCAACTGTGGTGCCCTGAATTACTTCCTATGACTCTTCTAGCCACGGTCTTTGTGACTTCCACCAGATGACTGGGTGAAACTAGGTAAATGTAAACTGCTTGTGGCCCATCAGGGGGTTAGATAGCTTGCTAGTAATATAAATAAGGTACATGACATCCTTATGTGGGTGGGACCAAGCAAATAAGGTATGGAATCCTAATGTGGGGAATGGTCAGTTTTACCATATACTGGGCTTAAAATGAGCCATCTCTGAGGTGGAAAGGGGGATCTAACTACCATCAAGAGAAAAGCAGCAGGGGTGGAACGCGTCCTTGAATCCAAGAGAGATAGAAGCGACAGAGACACAATTAAAAGAGCTTTGTAACACTTGCTGGGGAAGGGCAGAAGCCAGGCCAAGAGGCTGAGGACCAAAGAGAGGCGTTCTATAAGCATGGCAGAGGGGAGGCTGTCCTGATCCAGAAATTATGTCCCGAGCACTCCTGAACCTGAATTATAACCTCTTGCTTACCTAATAAGCCATATAATTATAAATATTGTCTGTGAGTTCTGTGTGGCCATTGCAACAAATTATTGAACCCAGCAGAGAAATAGAGAGTGCTGTGGGAGGGATGGTTGGTGTCAGAATTGGTAAAAAGTTTGCAGGGTGGCAGCATGTCTGACCTCTGCCTCATAGGAATTAACTTTGGGCTGATGATGTTGATATTGTTTTTGGTCCTTTTTCACTCATGTGAAGTTAAAAGAGGTCATAGAATGGCAACCCCATGACTTTTGTGCAGCAACAAAATAGGGTACTTCAGTCTGACAAACGTAAAGAACCGAAATCTGCCAACAAGTTGAATGAGCTTGGAAGTGGGTTCTTCCCAGAGAATTCAAATTGAAATGCAGACTATGAACATTTCATTTCAGGCTTGTGTGACTAAAAGCCCAGAAACTTGTTGAATTCACTAGACTTTTGGACTAGTGAACTGTAAGATAGTATATCTGTGTTGCTTTAAGCTACTAAGTGTGTGGTAATTCAGTAAGGCAGTAATAGAAATTAATGCAGATATATATGCTGGGTAAAATATTTATGTTCATAATCTTAACAATGAAAATAAAAGTGTAGTATACAAATGTGTTACATGATGAGGGGAGAGAAATGTTAATATTCTTATTTGTAAAATATAAGGGTCAAAACAAAGCTGTTGAAGATATAGAGCTTTGTACATATTCAACATTTTTAAATATGAAATAATATTTAAAATAGTATAAATATGAAAAATTAGGAGAAGATAATATAAAAATGCAAACTTATATCTGTGAGCCAAATTTCCATCTTTCATACCATGGAATCAATAGATATTTTCTAAAGTTAATTTCTAAAGTCAGTCAATACATGTTATTGTTGTTGTTATGTGCCATCGAGTTGGACCTGACTCATAGCGACCTCCTTGGGTTTCTGAGGCATATTACTACAGAAGTAGATTGCCCCATCTTCCTTCCAAGGAGTGGCTGGTGGGTTTGAACCACCAGCCTTCTGGTTAGCAGTCAAGTGTCTTAGGCACTATGCTACCAGAGTTCCCCAGTCAATACATATGCAAGCATATTTTCTGGAGTTATGGACACACACACACACACACACACACTTCTATGGAAAACTGAGAAAATTACTCAAGAAATACCATGTGGTTAACTGTTGGTTACATCTCATATTAAGGGCAAAAATGAAACACTCACTACACTGTAAATAAAATTGTGATTCTTTTGGAAACTTCACAGCATCCATTTCTTTCTAAGATACACATAATTTTAGGAAACCTTGTTCTTCAAAGAAAAGCTTGAGTGAATTGACTGGGTTTCATTGTGAAAGAACCAGAAAGTTCATGCTTAACTATCCATACTGGTTTGAGGGACAGTGGATTTGATTGTAGTTCCAACCTAGAAGACTTAGTGGGTATCTGGGGGAACAGATACCAACATCTGTTGGTAACAACATCTGTTATTTACCAAGATGATACATAAATAAAATAGTCATAAATATTTTGAAACCAATGACCAAATGAGAATGTTCTAAAGATGACTGCTTGCAGCCCTAAAGTGTTCTTGATGGGAAAGCCTATATGAGTCTGCTCACATAGGTATGGGGCTTACATAAAAACATGGCAGGATTGGGACATCCTGCCTTCTCTCCTCTGCTCTATAAGCCTGTGGTTTGCCAGTGGGCAGGATGATGGCAGAGTATGATGATAGTGTTCAGCCCATATGGAAAAATTATTCCCTTATTGTAATATAAACCCATTAACCATGAGTAGCGCTGTGACAGCCATAGCCAGATGAAGCAGTTATATCATCTTGGTGACCATCAGCATGACACAATATTGATGGAAGCCACATTTATAATACATTACAGCATCCGAAAATACACTACCCTGTCCTATTGCTCTTTCATTTTATAGGAGTGGATATCTTCCTTAAAATAGCCACAACAATACATTATTTACTCCCTAGCCCCAAAGGTACTGTGTGCTTTAATTAAAATATACATTTCACAAATATCTGCTCATCTTAAGTTTCCTGCATGAAAGGGATTGAAATCTGTTCCACCAAAGAAGCAAAATCAACACATTCAAAGGCTGGGTACAGGAACATTAGCATTTCAGAGGCTCAATTGTCATAACTGGTTTAACTAAACAAAGCTATAATGTACATTTAAGAAAACTGCCAGGAAGGAAAATCAGTTCTGTATTTGAATTGAATTAAAATAAATCCAGTACAGTGTATCTGCATTCTGCATATCCCTGCTAGGATTTTCAAGAATTATTTGCAATAGAAGTCTAACTTAAAGTTGTCTAGAAAGAGGCATAAATTTGCCATTTTTCTTCACCTGAAAGGGTTGTCCTTACAGATTTATGCAAATATTTTGTGTGTCCTGGAAAGTCACTAAGCTGACCTACTATTTTTTCAAATTCTACTCAGGTATAATTTTAAAAATTTTAAGCTTTACATATACATTTACACATTTTCTTTGGTAATTTTACTAAGTAAATTAGTAGTGTTATTTTAAGTCCAGTGTCAGATGGTTGTGAAGAAAATACCAAATATTAAGTTATGTATGCATTTAATATTTCTGTGAATTGATAGAAGTTTGGTCTTTCAGAGGAACTCTGGGAAATCAAGGAATTTGGGCTTACTATTTGGCATTTGGGAGCACTGGTTGTGTACTTCCTAAGGCATTTGACTGCTAACCAGAAAGCTGGTGGTTCAAACACACCAGGCACTTCTCAGAAGGAAGATTGGGCAATCTACTTCCATAAAGATACTGCCTTGGAAACCCAAAGAGGGGTTGCTATAAGCCGAATTGACTGGACGGCAGTGGGCTTTTTTTTTTTTTTTTTTGGTTGTGGGAAGATTTGGCACTTATAAAAATCATATTTCATGCCTTTCTAAATCACAGATTGGGGCAAGATGCCAGTGTGATATCATTTGAAAGATACAATGGGAAGAAAAATTGGCAAGTTTAGGATCTTATATTCGAAGCCATTTTCAGTTTAAAGAATAAAAGCAACGAAACATGGTTTTGAGCACAAAAATTAATTTATAGGATCCTATTTACTTTCTTTTTTTGCTCTACTTTTCTATTTATTTGTGTTCTAACTTAAGTGTAAAACAGCCGTATTCCTCATTTAAAATACGTATTATGATGGATTTCTCTTATAGAAATTCTAAAATCAGAGGCAATAATTCCAAATTATCAAACTATGAAGATTATTATTATCATTAAGACTACAGTGTTGCACAACCCCAATTGGGATTGTCCACATAAAAACACTGAGAACAGCAAACTCTGTTGCACACTTGTATGTGAATGGAACTCCATGATGCTGGGCTATTCACCACAGCATCCATGAGGACCATGAATGCTTCTGACCATTTGTATCAAGTACACAAAGAGGAAGATTTTAAACTCTTCACTAGTTTTCTAATGTGCTTTCTCTCTTTCCTATTGACAGCTTTTTAAGTTATCCTCAGTGTCTTCTCCAGCCTGCAGTGATTGGCTTCATTACCTTGCCCTGTCCAGTGGAAAGGACACAGCCAATAAGAGGGACTCCCTTTTGTTTTGTTTAAGATGACTGAATGTGCACTGTAATGCTTGTGTATCTCCAATGACAGTGTGTGGAATACTGCCACACATCCCTGCTTATCATCAGGGACAAGCCTGTAAAAGACCTTAGTTTTCAATGTGATGCACAGTTGTCCTTGGCACTTATTAGGCTTTGAGATTTTAAGTCATAACATAGTCTGTTGGTTAAAAGATCAATGTCTGTAAGTAGTTTCAGGTTTATATTTTAGTAGTTTCTTTACAACTTACTGATGGATTCATCTTCAAAGTAATTAACTTAATCTGCCAAATGAGGATAATATTTTATTTCTTGCCTAATGGAGTGAGATGTAATATATTTTTACTCTTGAGTAGTCTCATCTTCTTAGTCTTGAATTTTGGTCCCCTGAAGAAAATACATATAAAAATCACATCCACCAATATGTCTGTCTGTACACACATGTACACATGAATAAGCTTACATATGTATATACCCATGTCATCTCAGGCAATTTTATAATCATGAATCAAACTTTCATAAGTTACCTTTCAAGACAATGTCTTTGGTTTCTTAGAGCTTATGATTTGATAATTACCTGCTGAAGTGTTCTCTCTACTTAAAAAGATATTCTTCTTTCAATTTAATCTCTAGTTTCTTGTCATTTCCTAATTATATGCTATTCCACTTGCAAGTTTATTTGCTACTTTTCAATCATTAGTTAATATGCTTATTTTAATGGATATAAATGAAAGATGTTTGTGTAACAGTACAGGTCTAGAAGGCTTAGAGGGAAGGAGTATATCATTTCATTGTAAAGGAACTCTATAAATGTTATATCTGTCCAGAACATATTTACTAGTGGAGAGTTGTCACTCACACAAATTCTCTTTGACTGCTCTCCTTGTGCTTTTAAGTATGTATCAAATCAATATTGCTTGACAGATATATGTTGGGAGATTTGAGAAATAAATTGAAGCTGTATTTTTAGGAATAAAAACAAAACAAATCAAGTTCAGGCAGTTATTCATCCTAGAAATGGAAAACAAGTCCATGGAAAGGAGACATGGATATTGAAAACCCTGATGTACTCACTGCCCCTAAAAAAACATAGCTTTGATTGACTGTTATCAAAGATCTCTGGTCTCTGAGATTACATCTACTGGCTTTTTAATTTATGAGAAAAACACAGCAATACTTGTCTCTGTAGCCATCGTGTAAAGTACTAGCTTGAGGTAGTTCACATTTTAGCGTTAGATTGTATGACATTTCTTTCAATGATGTCATATCTTTATGAAACTGGATTTTCTTCTGTTGCTATGATAAAAAGTACTATTGCATAAAAATAAATATTCTCACCCTCATTTTGTATGAGGGTGAGAATATCCAATCTGATTCCAGAATTTGAGACAGTCTTGTGGAAGCACAAGACTAATCCAATTAATTGATTAATTGTTATTTAAGAATAAAATAAAAATATTATTTTAAATGCATTGTTAAGATGTGAATAATTATTAAATTGTTTGGAATTAACTACTTAATAAACAATGATTAAGTATTTCTTTTGGCCTATGGAGAGCCATGGAAAATTAGTAATTCACTAAGGGTACTGTAAACCGAGGAAATTTGGTAACCTCTGAATTATATACATAATGTTGTTGGTTGACACTGTAATTCTGTTCTTTTTTCCTTGAGAATATTCAAGGAATCTCCAGTGATACTCTAGGAAGGTATTTTAATGTCTCTCTGTGTGTGGGTGGGGGGGTGATTCTTAGATTTATGGTTAAACATTCTCATTTTTTCCTAGAAGTGAATTGAGGAATGATTTTCTTAATAAATTGAAGAGCATCTGCTAATTTCCAGAACTCCTACTTCTGGACTGACCTTGCTCAACATGTTCCACAGTATTCATGGAACAGAGCTGTTAGTAGAGAGCCACCTAGTGATTTGGTCTTGAGAAGCCCAATCAAAAGGAGGTGTAAATGAAGAACCATTATGCATTGATTGATAAAGGAATCGATATATTTCAGTTTGGGGCATAGTCATTCATTCTTGAATCATCCCAAGAATGTTAAAATTATCCTCACTCCAAGGAATGTGAAAATTACTTTAAATCACTGGGATAGCCATAGGGAGCCAATTAACTGTTACTTTTCCCTACCCTCAACATAAAGTCTTCACTCTTCAGTAGTTAACAGTCAATTTCTTCTCAAAACAAAACAAACAACAAAACCCTAAACTCATTGCCATCAGGTAGAATTCAACTCATGGTGACCCCACATGTGACAAAGTACAACTGCTCCATAGGGTTTTCTTGATGGAAGCAGATTATCTTTATGGAAGTAGATTGCCAGGTCTTTTTTTAAATCATAGTGCCTTTGGGTAGGTTTGAACTACCAACTCTTAGGTTAGTAATAATCCTACAAATGAAATTAGCTAACCTTACTTTATACACACATTAATGTCACTGCTCCTTCTTAGTTATGTCCGTGTTTTTTGCCTTAGTGTATAGTCATTAAGAATAGAAATATCCACAGGTAACTTTTGATCTAATTGTCCTAATGAGCCTAAAACTCTTAGTATAGCTATAAACTTAATGATTTTTCTTCTCCTCAGCATCACACATATCATTGGCACATTATGACTGCTGTCCGTCACAGGACTTCTAAACTTCATGGTATTCATAGAAAAAGATAATAGTTCTACAGTGCACCAGGGTAAATAGATGAGTCCATGATTGATTGGGAGGGAGGGCTCTGGTCATCCCCAGGTTGGAGAGGAATCAATATATCAGTATGTTTGTAACCCACTTGTGGCACATTTGTGCACAGCATATAGGTTGATACGTTATATTTAATTGTACTTACAGAGCTCTGGTGGCATAGTGCCTAAGGCATTTGATTGCTAACCAGAAGGCTAGCAAACCCACAAACCACTCCTCAGAAGGAAGACTGGGCAACTACTTCTGTACAGATAACCACCTCAGAAACCCAAGGAAGGGTCGCTATGAGTCAGATTCGACCTGATGGCAGTGAGGGATTTTTTTTGTGTGTGTGTGTGCATTATATCTTTGCATAAATTTCTCAGAAGACAACTCACAAGCATTTAAGCAAACATAAAATATAAAACTTGCAAAATTCTTATCTTTCCTAAAACCATAAAACTTGCTGCTTATTGCTGTTATTAAAGAACTGTGAAGAGTTTGGCACCAAACTCATCTCTCCCTAGGATTTCTCATAGGGGAATGTTATGAAGCAGAGCACTTGAGCACTGTTCTTTGAAGTTTCCATTACCATAGCCTCATTTCTCATTCATGGAATATTTGTTGGACTAATATTTGTAGCATAGGCCATGCAAGTATTAAAGCTGAATGATTCCAGTCAATGGTCCTGGATAAGATGTGTAGGAAATCATGAGACTATGATGACCTTGGTAACATCTTTTCACCCCCTGTTTATAGCATTCCCATGGCTACCCATAATATTTAGAATAAAATTCATTTCTTTACCATGGCTTTGAGAACTGTATGATGTATATTGCTTTTTTATCTAACTTTATTAAATCACCTTATTAAGTGCAAAAACATTTGATTGTGTGGACCATAACAAATTATGGATAATATTGAGAAGAATAAGAATTCCAAAACACTTGATTGTACTTATGAGGAACCTGTACGTTGACCAGGAGACTGTTGTTCTAACAGAACAAGGGGACACTGCATGGTTTAAAATCAAGAAGGAAGTGTGTCAAGGTTGTATCCTTCACCTTACTTATTCAATCTCTACTCTGAGCATATAATCCAAGAAGCTAGATTACATGAAGAAGCACATGGCATCAGGATTGGAGGAAGACTCATTAATAACCTGTGATATGCTGATGAAACAACTGCTTGCTGACAGTGAAGATGACTTGAAACACTTACTAATGAAGTTGGAAGAATGCAGTATGTAATATGGATTACATCTCATATAAAGAAAACAGAAATCCTTATAATGGGCCCAATAAGCAGCATCATGATAAATGGAGAAAAGACTGAAGTTGTCAAAGACTTCATATTATTTGTTTCTACAATCAATGCCAGTGGAAGCAGCAGTTAAGATATCAGACGATGTATGTTGTTGTTGTTATGTGCCATTGAATTGGACCCAACTCACAGCAACCCTTCCTTGGGTTTCTGAGGCAGTATCACTACAGAAATAGATTGTCCAATCTCCCTTCTGAGGAGTGGCTGGTGGGTTTGAACCACCAGCCTTCTGGTTAGCAGTCAAATGCCTTAGGCACTATGCTACCAGCAGACTTATAGCACTTGGCAAATTGGCTGCAAAAGACATGTTTCAGTGCTGAAGAGCAAAGATGACTCCTTGAGGACTAAGGTGCACCTGACACAGCCATGTTATTTCCAATCACCTTATATGCAAGTGAGAACTGGACAATGAATAAGGAAGACCAAAGAAGAATTGATGCTTTTGAGTTGTAGTGTTGGCAAAGAAGGTTGGAAGTACCATGGACTGCTAAAAGAAATCCATGGACTGCTAAATCTGTCCTGGAAGAAATGTACCTGGAATGCTCCTAGGAAGTGAGAATGGCCAGACTTTGTCTCACCTACTTTGGTCATGTTGTCAGAAGAGACCATTCCCTGGAGGAAGATATCATGCTTGGCAAAAGGGAAGGTCAACAAAAGAAGGGAAGGCCCTCAACAAGATGGATTGACACAGTGGCTACAACAATGGCTCAGGTATAGCAGGGATCGTGGAGTTGGCACAGGACCAGACAGTGTTTCATTCTGCTGTACATAGGGTCGCTATGAGCCAGAGATGACTCCATGGTACCTAACAACAACAACAACAACGCAAGTGTTTGTTGAGTTCCTAGCATAGTCCAAATATTTTGGGGGGTATATATGTAAGCATAGGAGCTCTGGTAGCATAGTGCCTGAAGCACTTGACTGCTTACCAGAAGGCTGGCGGTTCAAACCCACCAGCCACTCCTTGGAAGGAAGATGGGGCAATCTACTTCCTTAGTGATACTGCCTCGGAAACCCAAGGAGGGGTCACTATGAGTTGGGTCTGACTTGAGGGCACATTACAACAATAACAACAACATATGTAAGCATAATTAAAGTCTTTATCTTTATGATATTTTATGTCATTGTGAAGAGAAAATAAACTATAATTATATATAATAAATAGTATGTTAAAGATGATTAGAGTTGTGGAAAAAAGAAGATGCAGGAAGGTAAAAGGGGTTATGAATACAAGCAGGAATGGCAGTTGCAGATAAGTGCAGGAGTCAGCAACATTTTTTCTTTGAAGGGCCAGATAGTAAATATTTTAGGCTTTGCAGGAAATGCAGTCCCTGGTGTCCCTACTCAAATCAGCTGTTGTAGCAAAAAAGGAGCCCTAGATAATATATAAAAGGATAGATATGGGTGTGTTCCAACAAAACACACAGCTGAGCAGATTTGGCACATGGAGTGCAATTTGCAGATCTACTTCCATAGTAATACCACCTCGGAAAGCCAAGGAAGGGTCACTATGAGGCAGATTCAAGTCGATGGCTTTGCGCTCGAGCTTGAGCTGGACTATAGTATTAAAAAGCCACTGGCAAAAGCCTCACTGAGAAAGTGAGATTTGAGGAAGGACTTAAAGTATATCTTATATCATTGGCACCATTTATACTTGCTCATGCCCCCATGGTCTTTATGCCCATTAATTAACACCAACTTTACTATTGTCCTTGGGTCTTTACATTAGTTAGTCCTCTACCTGGAAGTCTATCTAGATTGTAGAGTATTCTCTTCTTCCTGCTCAACATTAAATGTCACCAAATAAAGTGTCATTCTTTTCAGAATGACCTTCCTTGACAAATGTATTTGAAATAGCACTCTTACCCAGTTACTCTCTCCCATTTTCCTGTGTAGCTTTAATCATAATATTTATCACTATGGGAAAATATTTTATTTGCATGTTTGTTGGCAAGCTTTCTTTGAATATGTTAAATGCTCTAGGGGCAATTTTGTTGTCATCATTTTGTGGGTCAAGCAACTGAGTCAGAGATTATTTATACTCCTTTCCCAGAGTCACACAGAGAGTGAAGGGCACAGCCAGGATTTGAGTTCCAAAGCCAACTCAAACTATTATGGAGATTATTGAAACGTCAGCTAATGTGGACAAGTGTGGTAGTTATTGTCCTCAACCATGCTATTAAAATGAGCTAGTCTTTTTTCATTCACGTTTTTGTTTTTCCAAACCATGATGCCACTGGACACAATCAGTTTATTGAAGGGCTTGCATAGCTGTGAAATGGTTAATGGAATCATAGAGTGAATAAAAATATCTTGTAGAATACCCATTGTATCACATTTTTAATATTTCCATATTCCCAGGTCATGTGCATATCAATATTTGCATTATTACGTGGTTTGTTTTAATAGTATCTGATTTTTAAATATTCTTCAAAAGCTACTCCATATAATTGTGTTGGCTCTATTTCGTAGTGTAGAGATAATGGTAAGGACTCAGGACAAGATTCTTTTTCTCTATCAGTGATTTTAGTTGTGAAATTCTAAAACAGTATTAAAACTGTTTACGTCAAATCAAGGGTACTCAGAAGTGAATAAATCTAGAATAGCCAACTTTTCAGTCTCTTGAGCACTTTATTTGTTATAAATACAAGTCAATACCACAAGATGGCACCTTCTCACTTTCAACACCTATGATTACAAACAATCATCTTCATAAAACAGTCTCAGCTTTTTAATGTGTTTAGATAATTGAAACCTTATAAAAGCAAGACTTTCTACAAACAGGATCAGTGTTCGATGTCTATTAAGTGAGGTCAGATAATTAAATTAACAAAAAAGAATTTATAAATATTCAGATAAGAAAATTGAAATTACAAAAGCAGAATTGTCATCATTAAACTGAATTACAATTGTGTGTGGCTAATGCTATATCTGCATGGCTAAGTTTTTATTAAAATACAATTTTAGTACTCAAATAATCTCCCTCATTCTCCAATATAGCCACCTATTCCAGTTGTTCACTCCTAATATTCAATACACAATTCACTCTGTAGCCACCTAGTTTTCATTTAGTCCAGCAATTATGCACACTCTATTATTTTTAACAGCTACAACCCACCCTTGAAGTGCCAACCATCCATAGCTACAAAACAAAATACAATATTTGAAGGTAAAAACTCAGAGAATTTCTGAAATGGTAACCCATTCTCTCTGTGTTCATGAAAATAGAATCCAATTGGAAAGTTTTTGGATGAATGTGAACTCTAGAAAACTCAGTGTTGAAGTATGGGGAGAATAAAGATGTGCACTAATATAGTGCATAGGATGCAGTGTCAGACTCATCATTTACAGTAAATGCCTTGATTGGCCTTTTCTCTGGATTGTCATCATGCTGCTGAACTTAAAGTTTACTCAAGTCTGGGAATTCCATCATGCTTTCTTCCTCCCATTTCCAAACAGGAAGAGAAGGGCTTTCAGGTCCCTTGGGAAAACCAAAAACCAAAAAACAAAAAACACTCACACCCACAAATACTTTGAAAACAAAATGGCAGACTTAATGATCTTTGACTCCATGTCCATGAAGTTGAGGCAAAATTACTTTTGCAATATTTGCATTCTGCCCAATATATCACATCATGAGATTCCTCAAAAAACTGAGAAGTCTGAGCTACAAAAGAGAAAGTGGTTAAGGCAGTTGATGTCTACTTTTGGATTTCTTTTTCAGGTTACATGTCTAAGTCTCCATCGTAGGCTAAAGTCAGAGGCTTCTGTTGCGGAGGTGTGCTTTGCTGTGGTTTTGGCTTCTTGCTGCAAAGAGAAAAGAATTTCTCAGATAAAGAATGTTCCCGAAGCTCTGTTTCATCTGATGATGACAATTTGATGGCATACAAAGTCACATGGTTAGAGGACAAAAGAGTCTTTCCTCAGGATTTGTAGGTTTATTTTTTGAATATACTTTAAACTTCTTTTGAGGAAGAAAGCATCATTTTTTCACAATCTTAAAAATGGCTTAATGGAAACAATGAACTTGGTGGAAGGGCTATTCTCCATTCTTATTTTTATTTATAGGCAGTAATGTGGGCATTTGCTAATCACTAATTCTCACCACTGCAACCTTCACATCACTGATGACTAAAATCTTAAGCAGCTGGAGTAGCCAGTTTCCCTTGCTTTCAAATAACCATAATTCTACCCTGGCCTGAAAGCTGATATTTGGTTGCCAAGTCACCAGCATCAGTCAGAACAATTTCACTGATTCTGCTCTAGGCAAAATTATTCTCACCTGTAAGCTGCTTTTCCTCAGGTCAGGAGGGCTGCTTTTCCTTCTTGCAAAGACAGAGAAAGACTGCAGTTGAAGGACATTCCTAAGTATGCAGCCCAGAGTAGGGGCGGAACACTGTATTGCATGCCTTGTGAATCCCAATTTATATTTATTAATATTTAAAGTTTGAACCCTTCCCTCCTTAGTGCCCTGTTTCACTGTTCTTTTAAGCCCAGCTCTCTTTTGGGTTGTCCTCACCAGTAAGGAGTGATCTCTTTCCTTGCCCCAAAATTTCTATAATATTTATTTCACTGTGGCATCTATTATTTATTGAGGATGCCAAGAGCCAAGCCTTGTGCTAAGAATTTTACATCAACTATTTCAATAAGTCCCAGAACAACCCTATGAGGCAGGCATTAGGATTTTTGCAACTTTATGGATAAGGATTTACCAGTTGCCACTGAGTTGATTCCAACTCACAGAAATGCCATGTATGTCAGAGTAGAACTGTGCGGCACAGGACTTTCAATGGTTGATTCAGGACTTTCTTCTAAAGTGCCTCTGGGTGGACTGAAACTTCCAACCTTTCAGTTACCAACCCAGCATATTAACTGTTTGCCTTACCCAGGGCTTCAGACAAAGACTACAGAGATAGATTACTTCTTGAATGTCACTTAGTGAGTGGCACAGCCTGTATTTTAAACAAGTCTAACACACAGATCCAGTCTTTTAAGCTCTTACTTCCATCTTCCTTTTATCTATGCCATTAATTTGGCACTGGGAAGGGACTAATTATTTTTAGTCTGTTCATAAGAAACTAATTTTTATACTCTGAGTAAATATATATATATATATACACACACACACAGTTTAAAGTGTACATTGCAGTGACATTTAGTAACATCCATAATGTGTGCAACCATCACCTCTGTCTACTTCTAGAATATTTTCATTATTCGAAAAGGAAACCCCACACCCATTAAACAGTCCCTCTGCATTTTTCCCTCCTGGCAACAACTAATTGACTTTCTGTCCCTATGGATTTATCTACTCTAGGTATTTCATAGACATTGCATCATACAATATGTGGCTTTTTGCATATTTTGTTAGAAAAGTATATTGGTAAAAGGTGAATTTTACATTATGTGAATGTTACCTCAATACAAAATAAATATGCTTCATAACATTAAACTGGTAATAGAGATAATTCCCTGGTTTAAAATGCTCAAGTTCTAATTCAAGGGGAAAGTTCATGTGACCTGATGTTTGCAGGAAATTAAAGAAGCTAAAGAGACAACTAAAATATGATTTAAGAAAACAAAACGAAATAAAACAAGCACTAAAAAGTACCACAGACCCTATCCATGACCTTCATCCCAGGAAAAAGCATGTAGGGTATGCTCATCAGTGAATTGGTGACTGCTGTGTATGGGCAGAGACGCTCCACTGGTGTAGTGGTTATGGCATTCAGCTGCTAACTAAAAAGTCAGTGGTTCAAAACCACCAGCTACTCTGCAGAAGAAAGATGAGGCAGACTGCTTCCTTCAAGATTTACAGCCTTAGAAACCTATTTGGACTCACTATGAGTTGGAATCAATTCAGCAGCAGTGAGTTTGGTTTTGTTTTTTTGGCACATGGGCAGTGGTGGTCCATGGGAGAATTTTCGCCTTCCATGCAGGACACCTGGATTTGAATCACAGCCAATGCACCTCATGTTTAGCTACCACCCATCTTTCAGTGGAGACTTGCACATTGCTATGACGCTGAACAGGTAGACCTTCCAGATTAGAACAGACTAGGAAGAAAGGTCTTCTGATCTACTTCCAAATCAGCCAATGAAAACCCTACAGATCACAAGCAATCATGGGGATGGCACAGGATCAACAACCAGTGAGGGAATGGACAGCAGTTAACAACAAAAGTGCACGAACTGCAGGCAAACACCTCCTAGGCAGAGAAGCTGAGGAAAGGCACAAATGTGACTTAGAATTCCCTGCAAGAAGATCCTCAGACACAGACTTCCTGTTTCTCAGGTCCTTTCCAGTTCTCAGAAAAGCTATTGATGATTATCTGAACAATAGATAATATAACTTTATCTTAACATGTATACTCTTGTGGATCTAATTACTTTTTGGGGCCCTCATTCTAGCACAGAGAATGAACCCAACTTGAAATGGGGACCTGAATGCTCTAATCCACAGCACTTTAAGGGACTAAAGATATAACATGAAGAAAAGGTGTGAAGAACCAAGAAGTTACAGTATATATGTCTACTGTAGTGGAGATGTTGGTGTTGGTGTTGGTGGGGTGTCTTAATATCAAAAACATTATAAAAGAATAAATCTGAAATGCCAGTAGAGGTTCTTCCTCTCTCCTCTTTACTGCCTTTTTTTGAGGGAGAAGGAAAAGAAGACATAGCTATAACTATACATACCAAAACCAAACTCTCACCAAACTCTCTCTATATATATATGTTATTTTTGTTATGTGCTGTTGGGTTAGACCTGACTCATAGTGACCCCTCCTTGGGTTTCCGAGGCAGTATCACTATGGAAGTAGATTGCCTAACCTTCCTTCCAAGGAGTGGCTGATGGGTTTGAACCTCCAGCCTTCTGGTTAGCAGTCAAGTGCCTTAGGCATTATGCTACCAGAGCTCCTCCCTCTCCCTCTCTCTCTAAAACAACCAACCAGCAAACAAATAAATAGTTGCAAGTAGAGTTTTTGACAATTCACCCTTAATTGGTATTTGCAAGGGGCATAGACTCTGGTTGCACAGTAGTTAAAGCACTCGAACACTAATGTAAAAAGGTCAGTGGTTCGAACCCACCAGCCACTCCGTGGGAGAAAGATGTGGCAGTCCCTTCTGTAAAGGTTACAGATTTGGAGACCCTATAAGGCAGTTCTGTACTGTCCTGCAGAATCACACTATGTGTTGGAATTGACTTGACGGCAGTAGGTTTGTTTTTTTATTGAGCAAAGCATTCCCCAGGTAGATTAGTTAAGTGCTAGTCTAATAACCAAAAGGTTGGTAATTCAAACCCACTCAGAGGTGCCTAGTGAAGAAAGGGCTAGTGATATGCTTCTGAAAACAGAAAACAGTTTACTCTGACACAATTGGGACATCCATGAGTTGGAACTGATGTATCAGTAACTGGTTTGATTTGGCTTATTGGGCAAAGAGAAGTGAGAAATTCAAGTCCTGGAAGTGGGGAGGTTAAGAACAGGAGTAAGGAGTAGAGATCGAGATGGCTGGATCTTTATAAAGAGAAAATAATATTGTCTCTGAGACATGTGAACTTGGCCAGCCTATCAGCTGGGCTCAAACTACATGCAGACATTTTTATATGAGATTCCATGTATGGAATGATGAAAACTGTGTCAGCTCTAGAACTAACAGTGAGTTCCTCAGTCCATAGACCTTGGATCTTCATGAGATGGACAGTGTATTAGGGATTATTTTGATTAGGACCTAGTTTAATATGAATCTTTTCATATTGTGTAACCTCTCCATTGACAGATGCTAAAATAATAACTACAAATGTGTGACATTTGTGAACTTTTATGGAGTTAATGACATTAACATCCTATTAAATGTTAGTAACCATTAGAATAAGGTGATATTTTCTGGGCAGCTGTGGCTTTGCAACACTTCCTGGCCAGTTACAAAGAATCCAAAGAAGAGGAGCTGACTGGCAAGACTGCTCTGGGCCAAAACCAGCAAGTAAAAGGCTGATCTTTAACAGCCTCAGCTCCTTTTCTTTCCTCCCTTACTGATATCCATTTTTTCCTTGTATGATATGTTTCTCATTTTTTTTCTCCTCAGTTCTCATCAAAACTTGGTATCAAGAAAGGTGTGATCACCTCACTCACACTCTCAGGACCCACAAATACCAGACACATAAGCCACTGCCACCACTGGTCATCCTGCACCCCTGGTGGACATCTCTAATCCATCACACTATTTCCTGTTGAGTCAAGATGCAGACTTCTAACTCTTCCTAATGGAGCACTCTTGACATCCCCCACCATCAGACTTGGCACAAGGGATAAAACCATTATGCAACCTTGGCTGTAAGAAGCAATTGACTCACACTCTCTAAGTGACCTCTTCCAGGGTCATTTGCATTTTAGCAAAGGATAAAACCATTAAACCAGCAACCTGTGCTCACTGTTGACTGACAGGTAAGTGCAGGCACTTCTCAGCACTCTTGAATTCAAACCGCAAGGACCCACTCCTAGGGCAGTAGATATTAAATAATTTGATGGAAGCATCACTCTTTTGTCTTGGCGGCTACTGTGAGGTGTGAGCCCGTGGAACTGGGGGCACCACTCTGAGACTGGGGAAAGAATGAAAGTCCATGACTGAGTTGTGCTGGGTAGGGCAAAATAGATGCAGTTACCTGGGTATCTTCCAGGCACTATTTCTAGGTTAAACACAAGCTCACCCAACGGTTGTTTCCACTAAAATGCCTCATTGATCTTCATTGCCAGGGAAGCTGGGGAATCAGTAATATTTCTAAAACTCTGAGCATTAATGGCAGATATACAAAGGGTTGCAGCTGAGTAAAGTAGACATTAAGAAGACAATTTTTCTATATTTTTGAAAGAGCATTTCCAAGTTTTATTGTAAATTGCTTTCATCTAAAGAATGCATTTAAGACCCAACATATTATAGCAGTTCTCTTGTTCTAAGCCTGCTATTTTGACCAAAAATATAAAATCTCCAAAACCATCATCCTCTCACTCTCCTTCAAGCTGTTTAATAGAATTAGATGCTGTGAAAATATCTAATCAGATTTCTTCAGGCAGCTCATATACAATAGCAAATGTATCAATAGGTCTGTTCCCAGGTCCATAGCCTTACTTAACCTATGAGATGATGAGTCTCTAAAAAATACAAAAGCTGTAGATATTACACTATGTTGAGTTTAGGGAGACAAAGAATTACTCAAGGGGAAGAAACTATGTGGGCTGAAAGACTGGTAGACAGAGCATACACTCTGGGGTTAGGCAAACCTGGAGTTGATTCTATCAAGCTGGTGACTTTAGATAAGTCATTTAACTCTTCTGAGATTAGCTATGCCTCTTAAAATTGATAACAATAATAACTAATTAGATTACTGCAATGATTAAATAAGGCAACTTATGTACAGTACTCGATGTTTGACACATAAATATTAAATCTTTCTTCCGACTTTGTCTTTAGAAGTTATGAGAAGTAAATTTATTTGCATTATTACACTCATTTATCCACTTATTTATTCATTTTTTTCAATAAATATTTATGAAAATTATACTCTACTAAAATGATAATAAAACATTACCCTTCTCCTTGAAAGAAAGTTCTTGGGTTTGGTAAAGGAGGGAGGTGTTTACACAAATAATGACAATGAGCATGGAGTAAATGTTGCCGGGTAGGCACAGATAAGCTATTTCAGACTGTTTGAAAAGAAAATGTTGGTATTTGAGTTGGGCTGGGAAGAACTAATAGGATCTCAGTAGCTAGTGATGAAAAGTTCATTCTGGATGAATGAGATTTAAGGCATAAACTACAGAAACAGAAGCTGCCTTGGGGAATTAGATGGTATGTCTCATAATGACCTGATAACACTTTTTTTTTTTTCCCCCTCCCAAGAAACTATCCCTTAGAAAGAGGTTGCAGAAGGTTGGGCAATCTACTTCTGTAGTGATATCGCCTTGGAAACTCAAAGAGGGGTCGCTATGAGTAGGGTTCGACTCAACGGCACATAACAACAACAACAACATGGGTTATGCAAATGATAAGCACTTGGCTACTAACTGAGAAGTTGGTAGTTCAGGGGTACCCAGAAGTACCTCAGAAGACAGGCCTGGGGATCTACTTCTGAAAGATCACCCACTGCTGTCGAGTCATATCTGACTCATGGCGACCCCTCCATGGGTTTCCAAGGTGGTATCACTACGGAAGTAGATTGCCCAACCTTCCTTCCAAGGAGTGGCTGGTGGGTTTGAACCGCCAACAGCCATTAAAAACCTTATGGAGCACAGTTCTACTCCACTCTGTACTGAACACTTGGGGTCACCATGAGTTACAATCACCTTGATGATGGCAACTATTTTGTACCTTTACAATATAAAAAGTAATGTGTACTTTTTAAAAATGGAGATCATAAATAGACATGCACAGAACCAAAGAAATGATCAGCTTTCTTGACATAAAATTTCTGAAAACAGTAGGACAAACTACTGTGTATTGAAGAACTCGGATAGAAATGTATATGATTATTCTGAAAAACTGTATTTGATTACGGGAAGGGAGACTAAATCAATGATAGAGTGATCTCAAAAATAGATGCAAACTTTAAGTCAAACTTTTATGCAATGTGAAATTAGAAAAATGAGTATGTCATAATGAAATATTAATATAAATGTGGGATTTTTGAGAATATATAATTGAATACTGATTAATTATAAGAGGATATCATTCACTATTTTATCTGTATATTTTACCAATAACATCCTCATGTAAATAACATGCATACCGTATAATGTGCTACTGCACATAGGAAACTAATGCATGAGGGGGTTGCACAATTTGCAAAAAAAAGGGAATAACATGTAAGTTATTTATGTAAAATACAGTAAATTAAAGTTTATCAAATAAGCAACAATTTTCTTTTCTTTTTGTTCATGAGAAAATGAAGATGGGCTATACATCTGAGTCTATGCAACACTCCAGGCTACCCAGTGGAAAGGGAATTAGTAGATGCAGTAGAAATATTTATTCTGCCTTAAATTATGAAAGACTTTCATTGACTGGCTAAGCAGTAAGAAGATGAGCTTCATTTTGCTGTCAATCTGATGTCACTGCTGGTATCTGAGCAGGAAAGGAGACGACCACCTGGAGTAAGGTTTTAGGAAGACTGATATGGCCGTAAACTGCTGAAGGAAGCAGGTGTAGTAAGTCCAAATATGGAGCTATTATCCTGCTCCTAGAGGGGGATCATTAGGTCCTGGCATTGGGCGTGGAAAACATAGATAGATATGACAAATAATGTGCATAAATATTTATGTAATTTGTCCCCTGAAAAGTAAGGAGAAACAAACAGGAAATCAAACAAGAAAACTCTATAAAGTTATATTTGTTACTGGAATTTAGTGAAGTATTCAATTAATTTCCAGAGTCTAGAGTTGTCTAAAGAAGGGCCCCAATAAATATTATTGAAGGGATGAATTAAGGCTAATATATTTTTAAATTGGAGGCAACGGAGAAACGGAAAAATTAACGATTTCTGATTGTTACTAAGTGTTAATTTTTTTACTCTCTTAGATATTTGATGGAAGAAGGAACCACATTTGAATCTAAATTTGGGGAAGTGGCTATTTACAGCTAAATCTCATCTATGCATTTAAAGACTCATAGTTTACCTCATTATATTATTGGAAATACACTGTACTGGCCTAATGCTTTGAGAGCACTGTCCATCTGTCAAATCTTCATGCGTTGTGTTGTCCTTTAAAATCTTTTCCTCTTTTTTACTCTTTCTAATGATGAATGTTTTGTATCACTCGGGAGATGATCTAAAGCATTCAGTCTCACATTTTGTCATTAAGACAAATACTTAAAAAGCAATACTTAAAAAACAACTAATCAATTCAAACATAAAAACTTAAGAAACCATTTGATTACAGGATAAATGACTAACTGAACATGTTGCTTTTCACTATCACACTGTGGCAACTGTAGCTGGATAGAAATCCAATTTCTAGAAATTCAATTTCTGTCACTATAGGTGGCAGAAAGAATTAAAGGCATCTTATTTTCTTCACCAACTTTCACTGACCAAGAGAAAAGATATAAAAACCTATGCAGCCTTGGCAACATAATGTGAGGTTAAATATACAAAGGCTGGATTTAAATTGAGGTTAAAACCTGGGTAAAAATTCTCAAGAAAATAGTCCATGCCACAGATAATGAATGTAAGTATCTCTGTGGAGAGAAAAGTAAGGTAACCCTTTGATCTTATGGAAAAAAAAAAACTTTGAAAATGCTGCTTAGGATGCTAATAAAATATTCTTAACACATTTGAAAACATTCAACTGCATATACTGCTGTCTGGTTTCAGAGGCAGCTCATCAACTAAAATATATTCTGTATAGTAAACTAATCATAACTTTTCTGAGAATAATAAATTTTCAGGACCTAGTTACTTAAAAAAACGGAGTTTCTGGATTTGACAGTTGTAGCTGGTCCATTTGGATAAACGATTGGCCTTACTATCCAAAATACATTAACAGGATGTTTAGATGGACTAGTCAATTCAGCCTAACTGGTCCAAACAGTTATTTAAGAACTAGAGTTATCTGTTGTTGTAATCTTGATTACAGGAGTTCTGGTAGCATAGTGGCTAAGGCACTTGACTGCTAACCAGAAGGCTAGTGGTTCAAACCCACCAGCCACTCCTCGGAAGGAAGATGGGGCAATCTACTTCCGTAGTGATACTGCCTTGGAAACCCAAGGAGGGGTTGCTATGAGTCGGGTCTGACTTGAAGGCACATAACAACAACAACAATCTTGATTACATATTTGAATTGCCCTGGGGGCTTTTAAACATCCAGACCACCTGGCTACACTCAAGACTAATTAAATAAAAATCTCTGAGCAGTGGGACCCACGCATCAGTATTATTTAAAGATTCCGAGGAGATGCCAATATGTAGGCAAAACTTAAAACCACTGATTAAAAAGATTTTACTTAAATTACTAAACTGGGAATGCTCTACTAAAAAAAGAATGCTGTTGTTTTAAATAGGTATAATTAAGATAAGGCTCTCCTGTTTCAACAATTTGAGAAGCTGGTTTCCCAATTCTACTGCTGGAGATTATTTGTGGCTTCAAAGGTCATGTTATAAATAAAGGTCAATGAGCCTGACAAAAGTTTTCTTGTAGTAAATATGACACTCAGTAAAATTTGGATTATAAACTTTTTATTAACTAGTACTTACCAAACAAGATAGGAACTAAATATTAGGAAAATTACGATAAGAAAACAGCCACCTGAGACGCCATAAACCCAAATTTTTACTCGGCCATCTGTTTAAAATAGAGATAAAAGAACAAGATTAGTGTACAAAAGTTTATATAGTTTGAAAGAGTAGCATAATGTCTAACAACCCCAAGTCAACCATTAGTTCTGAACTTGAAACGAGTCTCAGTATCTTCTTAGCCAGTTCCAGCTACACAGGAGACGTTAGTAATGTTCTGGCATACTTCGTAAATTGCCAGATGTAGTCAGGAATTGGCAAGGTTCTTTCCTGGAACATCACTGGCATGAGATTCCCTACTAGAAATTTATGTGAAAAACAGGCTTTAAATCATATTAACCCATTGTAGTTGAGTCAGTTCTGATTGATAGGGACTCTACAGGACAGAGTAGAATTGCCCCATAGGCTTTCCAAGGCTGTAAATCTTTATAGAAGCAGACTTGCACATGTTTTTCCTGAGGAGCAACTGATGGGTTTGAACTGCTGATCTTTCACTTAGCAGCCAGACACTTGAACGCTGTGCCTCCCAGGCTTCTCTAAATTATATTACAAAGTACCATTACCATGAACTTTTGCAGATATAAACAGTTTGCATTACTCACTTGTCTTTAGCAATCAGTACTCAGAAACATAGGTCGGTTTAAACTACATGACATTAAAACATTGATTTAATTGAACTTTTTATTATTCACCTGAATTCTGAGACTTGCCCATATGGTCACAAGTATACTTGGAAATACCCATATCTGATAGGCATCAAATGTCAAAAAAAGAGTGAAAATGTAAAATGGCAGATAATCAATTTTTTTTCACAATGTGAAACAAGCACTGGTAATTATTTCATAAAATCTAGTCAATTGGCAGGCTATTTTGTATTTAAGTGCATGTGTGTATATAAGTGTAACTGAAAAAGATTTTAACACAGTTTTGCCAATATGAGAAAGAACAAAGAAGGAAGTTACAGTTAAGAAACAATTCCTTATGCAAAGGCAACTACTAGACCATTCTGGGGGCTTTACATCCTGAATGATGTAGAGTGAACAAAACCCACATGACCAAACAAGCTAATGAATTCACTAAATTACTGTACATATTATTGTGAGTTTAGTGTATTCTAGAGTTAAGCAACACAGATTATGAAATATTCTAATACACTTTGTGAGTTTTCCTATGTGAGCTATAGATTGATTGAATGTCTAGTTTTTTGATAAATAATTGAAAATTAAGTTGTTTCTGGCAACCTAATGTTTTTCTCTATTTTATGTGAGTGTATAGCTATCTAAGAATTGGACTAACAAAGGCAATGTCACAGCATCCCAAAGGAATGGCTTTCTTTCATGAAAGCTGTGCACACACAGAAGGTTCATTATACTACCTGAATGTAATTAACTGCAGGGCCCAAATACACATATCAGCATCTTATTCTAAAGCCTTCTATGGGATAAAAACAATAAAAATATGTTGTAAACAACACTTTTTTTGAATAGAATCACAATTACTTTCAATTATCTTATGGCTCCCTATTACAGTTTTTGCTTACAGGACATTTTCAAGCTTCAATCAGGTTTCAGAGTGAAACATCAATGTAGTAAAACTATTTTCCATGGTCATTACACTTTTAGCAAAGCTTTGAATCTCATCTCTTTGAAACACTAATGATGAAATCCTCCATTCTAGGTTTTTTTCATTGGCTGTGTATATATATGGAAGAAATATCTTCTCTGAGTGAGAATACACCTTATTTCTCGTTACCCATAAAATCTCACCAAGTTGAAGTTTTGAGGGGATACAGTGCTTTTAAATACTCAGTGTAGACACATGTGGTTCATGGTTCATTCACAAGTTCATGTAGTTCATTAACAAATAATGTAATTTTTAAAAACAACATAAGGTTCATGACAAAATTTCAAAGTGTTAAAAAAGATATGTATTGAAAAGTCTCTGTTGCCCTCTCTCAGCTTGCAAACCAGGAGCTACCATAGCTACCAGTCTCCTGTGTATCCTTTCAGTCTTTCTCTACATATATACGTGGGCATATGACTGCACACACACAGAAACACACATACAGACATGCACAAACATGCACATAAATACATTTTTTTCAAAAAACACAGAAAAGGTCTATATTAATTTTTCTTGATTTTCACTTAATAATATATATTGAAAATATTTCCATACAAATTTATTAAGATAACTGAATTAACCAGTTGCCATTGAGTCAATTATGATTCAGAGTGACTCCATGTGTGTTAGAGTATATCTGTGCTCCACAGAATTTTCAAGGACTGATTTTTCAGAAGTTGGTTGCCAGACTTTTCTACTTAGGTGACTCCAAGTGACCTTGAACCTCCAAACTTTTGGTTAGCAACATCTGAGTACATTAACTGTTTGCACCACCCCAGGACACCAGTTTCTAAAGATAGGTGTATCTTACTCCCTTTTGTATCTCTTTGAGATACCTTTGCACAGTTGTACCATATTTTGTCTTACCATCATTCTGTTGTTGTTATGTGCCATTCAGTTATCTCCAACTTATAGTAACCCTATGTACAGCAGAATGAAACACTGCCTGGCCCTGTGCCAGCCCTACTATCCTTGCTGTATCTGAGCCCATCATTGTAGCCACTGTGTCAATCCATCTCATTGACCCTTGCCCTTTTTCATTGACCCTTCACTTTGCCAAGCATGATATCCTTCTCCAGGGAATGGTCCCTTCTGACAACATGGCCAAAGTAGGTCATACGAAATCTGGCCATTGTCTCTTCCAAGGAGCATTCTGGTTCCTTTAGCAGTCCAGGGTACTTTCAGCATTTTTCGCCAACACCACAGCTCAAAACCCTTGACTCTTCTTCAATCTTCCTTATTCATTGTCCATCTCTCACATGCACATGAGGTGATTGAAAATGCCATGCCTTGTGTCAGGCATACCTTAGTCTTCAAGGATAAATCTTTTTGCTTCAGCACTTGAAAGGTCTTTTGCAGCAGAATTGCCCAATGTTATATGACATCTGATATCTTGACTGCTGCTTCCATTGCTGCTCATTGTAGAATCAAGCAATGTGAAGTCTTCAACAACTTCAATCTTTTCTCCATTTATCATGATGCTGCTTATTGGAACAGTTGTGAGGATTTTTGTTTTCCTTATATTGAGGTATAATCCATACTGCAGAATGTAAGTCTTCAATCTTCATCAGTAAGTGTTTCAAGTCATCCTTACTTTCATCAAGCAAAGTTGTACATCAGCATACTGCATACTGTTAATGAGTCTTCCCCCAATCCTGATGCCACATTCTTCTCCATATGTCCAGCTTCTTGGATTATTTGTTCAGCCTAGAGATTGAATAAGTATGGTGAAAGGATACAACCCTGATGCACTCCCTTCTTGATTATAAACCACGCAGCATCCCCTTGTTCTGTTTGAATGACAGCCTCCTGGTCTATGTACAGGTTCCTCATGAGTACAATCAAGTGTTCTGGAATTACCATTCTTCTCAATGTTATCCATAATTTGTTATGATCCACACAATTGAATACTTTTGCATAGTGAATAAAACACAAGTAAACATCTTTCTGGTATTCTTTGCTTTCAGCCAAGATCTATCTGACATCAGCAATGATATCCCTTGTTCCATGTCCTCTTCTGAATCCAGCTTGCATTTCTGGAAGTTCTCTGTCAATATACTGCTGCAACCTTTTTTGAATTGTCTTCAGTAAGATTTTACTTGCATGTGATATTAATGATACTGTTTGATAATTTCCACATTCTGTGGGATCACCTTTCTTTGGAATGGGTACAAATATGGATCTCTTCCAGTCAGTTGGACAGGTACCTATATTCTAAATCTCTTGGCATAGTTGACTGAGTGCCTCCAGTGCGGCATCTGTTTGTTGAAACATCTCAATGGGTAGTCCGTAAATTCCTGGAGCCTTGTTTTTCACAAAATTCTTCAGTAGAGCTTCAACTTCTTCCTTCAATCATTGCTTCTTGATCATACACCACCTTCTGAAATGGATGAGCATTGACCAGTTCTTTTTGGTACAGTGACTCTGTGTATTCTTTCCATCTTATTTTGATGTTTCCTGCATCATTCAATATATTCCCCATAGAATCTTTCAATATTGCAATTCGAGGCTTAAATTTTTTCTTCCCTTCTTTCAGCTTCAGAAATGGCAAGTGTGTTCTTACCTTTTGGCTTTCTAACTCCATGTCTTTGCAGATTTCATTGTAATAATTGAGTTTATCTTCTCGAGATGCTCTTTGAAATCATCTGTTCAGCTCTTTTATCTTGTCATTTCTTCCATTTGCTTTATCTACTCTTCACTCAAGGGCAAGTTTCAGAGTCCTTCTGACATCCATTTTGGTCTTTTCTTCCTTTCCTTTCTTTTTAATGACCTTTTTATTTCTTCATGGATGATGTTCTTGATATCATCCCACGATTCCTCTGGTTTTCGGTCATTGGTGTTCAATGCATGAAATCTATTCTTTAGATAGTCTCTAAATTCAAAAGGTATATATTCAAGACCATATTTTGGCTCTCATGGACTTGTATGAATTGTCTTAAGCTTCGACTTGAACTTGCATATGAGCAGTTGATGATCTGTTCCACAGTCAGCTCCTGGCCTTATTTGGCTGAAGATATTGAGCTTTTCCATCACCTCCTGACACAGATGTAGTCAATCTGATTCTTTTTTATTCCATCTGATGAAGTTCAAGTGCATAACCACCATTTGTGTTGCTTAAAAAATGTATTTACGATGAGTAAGTTGTTGGCCTTGCAAAATTCTATCATGAGATCTCCAGCATTATTTCTATTACCATGGCCAAATTTTCCAACTACTGGTGATTCTTCGTTTCCAACTTTTGCATTCCAATCACTAGTGATAATCAGCACATCTTGATTGCATATTTGGTCAATTTCAGACTGCAGAAGTTTGTAAAAATCTTCAATTTCCTCATCTTTGGCTTTGGTGTTTGGTGTGTAAATTTGAATAATAGTAGTACTAACTGGCCTTCCTTGTAAGCATATGGATATTATCCTATCACTGACAGCATTGTATTTCAGATAGATCTTGAAATATTCGTTGTAATGATGAATGCCACACCATTCCTCTTCAATTTGTAATTCCTGACATAGTAGATCATATGGTTGTCTGAGTTAAAATGGCTAAAACCAGTTCATTTCAGCTCACTAATGCCTAAAATATCAATATTTTTGTGTTCCATTTCATTTTTGACAATTTCCAGTTTTCCTAGATTCATACTTCGTACATTCCATGTTCTGATTATTAATAGATATTTGTATCTGTTTCTTCTCATTTTGAGTCATGCCACATCAGCCAATGGAGGTCTAGAAAGCTCTACTTTATCTATACCATTAAAGCCGGCTCTACTCTGATGAAGCAGCTCTTTCTCAGTCATATTTTGAATGCCTTCTAACCTGAGGGGCTCATCTTCTGGCACTGTATCAGATAATGTTTCAGGGCTATTCATAAAGTTGTCCTGTAATATACCAGACCATGTTTCACTGCTATTCATAAGGTCTTCACTGGCCAATTCTTTGAGAAGTGGATGGCCTCTTCCTTCTTCCTAGTCAGTCTCACTCTGGAAGCTCCACTGAAACCCATCTGCCATGGGCAACCCTGCTGACACAGCCTCCAGCCTCATAGTAACATGCAAGCCACCACAGCTGGATAAACTGACAGACAAGTTTGTCTTCCTTAGTTGCTTCAACTGCTCCACTCACTTCCTGGCCTTCACCTTATCTGTTCTGGCCATCAGCCAGCTCCAGCTTCTTGCCTCAGAGCCCTCCCCTCCTTACCATCATTCTACTTATGGACATTTAGGTTGTTGCCAGTCATTTGCTATATAATGAAAATCATGTAATGAATATCATTTACATACTTTTTTTTAGTAGATGAATATGACATAAGGAGCTCTGGTGGTGTAGTGCCTAAGGCTACTAACTAACTAACTAGTCTACTAACTACTAACTAGTCTAACTTCTGGTTAGACTACTAACCAGAAGGGTGGCATTTCAAACTCACCAGCCACTCCTTAGAAGGAAGGTTGGGCAATCTACTTCCGTAGTGATACTGCCTTGGAAACCCAAGGAAGGGTCGCTATGAGTCGGATCCGACTCAACGGCAGCACATTGTGTTTTTGTTTGTTGTATATCACATGTTTTTAGAGTATAAATTTTAGGTCAAAATATATGTGCAATAAAACTCCCATAGATATTGTCTCATTGTCCTCCTAAGAGGTTGTTCCAGCTTATACTCCTACTGGGAGAACCTACTGAAAGTAATAGATTTTCTCCTCAGAGAAAGTATACACATGCACAATATGTATATCCACATACACAATACTGTTTAAGCTTTTAGGTAGATCCCCAAGTTCATGCATGGAATATAGGTTAAGGACCTCACTCATGCTTCTGGGGACTCATTTCCCTTAGACATCACACTAATTCTCTTTTTGGAACAGAACCACACAGGCTTCTGAAACTGATGCTTTTACCATTTCACCAAACCAGATAGGTTCCATGGATGGTTTTCATAAGTTCCTTAAGAATCTATTCTATTTTTTACTTTCATTTTAATTATGTAAACACATTCACATTTATAAAAGCTAATTTTAGTGGCTAAGACACTTGCCTGCTAACCAGACGGCTGGCGGTTCAAATCCACCAGCCACTCCTCAGAAGGAAGGTTGGGCAATCCTACTTCCGTAGTGATACTGCCTCGGAAACCCAAGGAGGGGTCGCTATGAGTCAGATTTGACTCGACGGCACATAACAACAACAACAACAACAATTTTTGTTTATTTGTTTTTGGCTGAAAGAATTAAAAATTAAAAGACATTTTTAAAGGATAATATTTTAATCCTTTAAAATGGCTATCCTAACCATCCACGAGAACATTCTACATTATAGGGGACCACATAGCGTTCAATACTCAAATTTGAGAAGATCATATTGCCTCTTCCTCATCTCTTTTTTTCCTATTTCCCTTCACTCATCATGAGAAGTCATCAAAATTTGAAACCATCCCCATAAGATTTGCACTTCTTATAACTTAAACATACCTGGATCAAGAGGTTGAAGAGACCACCCTTTAAAAATATCATGTATTTTGGAATTCACAGGTCTGTTTTTTCCAGCAAGGTTTTTAACATCAGCTTTTTTATCCTCTGAGCCAGGCACCTTCATGCAGTAATCCAGGAAACCATTTGATCTCATTATCTCTGTGTAGCCCTTCTCACAACCACAGACTCCACCCTACAGAACAAAAAGAATATATTTTTAATGGTTACATAGTAAATTGTGCAGATGCAAAAGAACAATTTAAATGTTAGATTCACTTAATGTGGATGATAAAACATGACAATTTAGGATTTTCAGTAGCTTAGTTTCCATATGATGAAAATCCAATAACCAGTTCATCTTCCTGAATTCCAAAGTGAACCCTTAAATAAATTGTATAACTTGTTTACAATTTTGATACCTTCCAAACATCAAATGTCAATTCTTTTGTATAGAATGTATTAGCTACATCATTTTCTTTCTTATATACCCCAAAATAAACCAAACTCACTGTCATCAAGTTGATTCTAACTCATAGCGACCTCCATTGGATTTCCAAAACTGTAAATCTTTGTAGAAGCAGTCTGTCTCCTCTTTCTTTCTCAGAACAGCTGGTGAATATGAATTGCTGACCTTGTGGTTAGCAGCCAAATGCCTTAACTACTGCAGCACCATAGCTCCCCTTATAGAAATGTTTAAAGTATGTCAGGGATACTCAACTCTATCCCCAGATGTAACAGATTCCTTCCCACTCACTCTAACCTGCCCTTCAAGCTAAGAAATAAAGCAACAAGGGAATATGTATATTCCTTCTTTGAAGCATATTCTCTTTGAGGTCTGTCACTGTCCCAACTGCCAAATGTCTTTACCACCATCTACTACTGATCGTAACTTGTCTGTACTGCTTCTCTGTTCTTATGTTTGGCTCTGCACTTCCGTAGTGATATCGCCTCGGAAACCCAAGGAGAGGTTGCTATGAGTTGGGTCCGACTCGAGGGCACATAATAACAACAGCACACAGGGAGGGCAGCCAAGGGCCTAGAGAGAAAAAGGCTAGAGGAAGAAAGATTTCACCGAAGTCACATATCCAAAGGAGTGAAGCCAAATATCTTTCTAAATTCAGCCTTCCTTGTATTAAGCTGTGTATTTGCATTACATTCCTAGACGGTGTCAGAACATGTGTTCTTCAGATTCATCTTTGGATTCCAGGTCAATTTTATGTACAATTAGCTTCTCCAGGAAGCTGAATATGATGGGATTTGATGAGGATTATCTGTCTCTGGAAGTGAAATTGAAAATAATTGCCCTACCTCCAACAAACATGGAGACAATAGAGAAGAAAAACGACAACAACATATGATTATGAATCTCTCTGAGTTTGCTTAATTAGGGTTCTTATCTGACATTTTCTGAACAGGCCCTAGCCTCATTTAATCACTTGTGTCATTCCTTAGAAGGCACTCTGCTGGTGCTGTGGTTAAGCATTGGGCTGCTAACCAAAAGGTTAGCGGTTTGAATCTACCAGTGGGATAAAGATGAGGTGGTATGCTGTGTAAAGATTTACAGCCTTGGAAACTCTATGGGGTATTTCTACTCTGTCCAACAGTGTCACTATGAGTAAGAATCGACTCATTGACACTGATTTTTTTTTCAATCAATTCTTATCATTCAACTAGATTTATTTAGATCATTAATTGTTGTCTGAACACATGATTTTGGGCAAAGAACAGATGCTAAAATTAAACAGGACACCTCAGTCTTCTACAAAAGGAAATGGTATAGAAAAGCATATGTTCTAATCACTAACCACCCATAGTTCAGTCAGCAGATAACAAGCATGTAATAATGACAACCATTATAGTATTTCTCAGCTGATTTTAATTGAAGGTGTCACACAGTGATCAGTGGAGAAACCCAGTTAAGAAAAGTTATATAAGCTCAGCTACTAGAGCAATCCTTTCAAGATGCATCTCTATTGTTAGTCTAAGAGAAAAACTGTAACCAGTCATGTATGCTAAAGGCTCATTGAAAAAAGTAATTTATGCTTTATTAAAGAGGATCTTTAGAGAGTTGATGGAAGCTACAACTTGTATTTCACAAAGATTATTAGCCCAAGTGAAGTTACAGCTGATCGTCTTTTTTTCCCTCTGTATGCCTAGTAACAGGCTTTTCTGTAGTAAAGAATTTAACCAACCTTGAAGTAGAAGAGCCATAAACTAGCATTGAGAGCTTGAATTACATTCAAGGAAATACTTTTCTTTGAATGAGCACACTATAAAAAGAAATCTATTTATTTAAGAAATGTGACACACTTTAAAAAAAAAAAAATTATATGCATTGCCCACTATGAGTTTTGCCCATTGAGTAGAATACATTACATATTTTACATTAATTACTCAGCAGTTGTAGAATGGGAGTTAAAGCAGAGGAAGGGGGGTAAGATTAAGATTATTGATATGTAAACAAACAAACAAACAAATAAATAAATAAATATATAGATAGATAGATAGATAGATATTCAAACAAAGGCATACGTTCACCTTACTTAAAATAAACTAAGCATTTACTCAGGAGTTCTGCTGGCATAGTGCCTAAGGCACTTGACTGCTAACCAGAAGGCTGGCTGTTCAAACCCACCAGCCGCTACTCGGAAGGAAGGTTGGGCAATCTGCTTCCGTAGTGATACCGCGTCGGAAATCCAAGGAGGGATCGCTAGGAGTCGGGTCCTACTCGACGGCACATTACAACAGCAACAATAAGCATTTATTCACACTATGGCAATCATAGTCTAATCAATTTTACAAAAGTACACTTACCAAATATAGTTTAGGTGTATGGCAGTTTAAAAATAGAAGAGATAAATCAACTTAGAACCTATATTGGTGGGTAAAGCTCATATAAATTTTACATCTGACAGACAGACTTGGCTATCAACAGGCATAGTAAAAAGACTGAATTGCCGAACAGAAATTTTTAGTAACGGTGATTTCTCCTGAATTGCCTCTAGATGGTATCGTGGGCACGCAGAATTGCTGCTTGGGCTGTAGCAGTCTGTAGAAGGACTTGGACAGCACTTGTGTACCACGGCAAGAAGGCTCCAGCACGTGACTCACCTGTGTGCAGTAGGAGAAAGGCTTTCTGCAGGCTGGGTTACACTGCCGAATAGCAGCAGGGCGTGCCTGAGGGGAGCAGCCTCCTACAAAGCAAAGCCCATCGTCAGCGACAGGTTTCTCTTTGATAAATATTTTTTAACTTTTTTCTGTTTTGTTTTTCTCTTCTCTGACACTGGTCACTTTGTAACAGTACTATTTTTTCAATTCCCTGCTGAGGGTGTGGTGCAATTCCATTTTATTGATTTTCCCTGGATGTCTTGTTTGAGATGGGAGGTTCTAATACCAGAGGATGCTTAGAATGGAGTGTTTATACCTGCTCATTAGCAATATGATTCTATCATATGGCTATAGTCGAGGGCAGGTGTGTGACTGCCAAGATCAGTAGGAAAATTGATGAAATCTCTATTTAAATTCTGGGCAGAAAATACATGTGCTCAAATGCTCATTTGATATATATTTTTCGACTCCTGAATGTCTCAACTAGGTACTAGGACTGGTTCCAGTAATCAAGTGTCCAAAGAAAAGAATGCCACTAATCAATTCATGGGATCACAATATGAAACATGTTGGATGTGGTAATAGTCTTAATGTATATAATCAGAATACACACACACACACAGTCACATAAAGATACACGCACACACATTTTTAAGAGCAAATACGGAAGCTCTAGGAGAAGCAATCATATATCTAAAATAGTACGTATTGGTGTTCAGAAAATGTTTTTGAATAAATGGATGGGAAATTGTATGTATCTTTAATATGAAAATCATTTAAATACTGGTCTCAAAACAGTTGAGACATAGGAAAGAGCTTAGGAACAACTAGGCTAAGAACTTGTCTTAGTATGGTAGGGCAGTATTTAAATTGTATTTATATAGTTTTGATTAGGTTTAAAGACCAATACCATATGTATATATTACTGCAATTGTCAACCGGTTACAGTTTGTAATTTGTAGCTAGCAAAAAGCTTTGATCCTAAGGCAGAGTAGAGCAGAATCAGACCTGTATCCCCTCTGGAATAGAGCAGCTACATTTTCACTGTTACCTCAAAAATAAAATGAATAATCCACACAAAGGGGGAGGGGAGGAGAGGGAACAAGTAGATTTAGCACCTAGGTGTGAAATTGATAATTAGGGTGTTAGTGTCAATAATCACACAGACTTGTTGCCATAAATTATTTTGAGAGGGACATTTTGTATTCTTTAAGCTAAATTTCTAAAATATGTGTGTACCCCTCGGAATGAGGAATCTCTTGGGAACTGGGAAGAAAATATTAGAACTTCCGTAGTTTATAAATATTTTTTTATTTTAAGAAGAAAAGTAAGTTCAATAATATTTAGTAGATGCACTGATACTGGTGACCTGAGTCAAAGGTCCATCCAGAGCATCTGACTGTGTTACCAGTTAGTTTGCGCTCAGCATATTGCAAAGTAGGATGCTTTCTGTGTTTTGTTGTTGTTGTTGTTATGTGCCGTCGAGTCAGCCCTGACTCATAGCGACCCCTCCTTGGGTTTCCGAGGCAGTATCACTGCGGAAGTAGGATTGCCCAACCTTCCTTCCGAGGAGTGGCTGGTGGGTTTGAACCGCCAGCCTTCTGGTTAGCAGTCAAGTGCCTTAGCCACTATGCTACCAGAGCTCCCTTAGAATGAGGCATATTTACAGGTTATCTAATTTTAACAACAACAATAACTCACAAAATGGGCAAGTAGCTAAAAAGATCACTGTAAATGGTTTAAAGGGAATACTAATAATGCAGGAACAAGGATATGGTAGAGCGTATAATTCTTCTATTCTTATGTTGTTGTTGTTGTTGTTTTGCCGTGGAGTCGGCCCCGACTCATAGCGACCCCTCCTTGGGTTTCCGAGGCAGTATCACTACAGAAGTAGGATTGCCCAACCTTCCTTCCAAGGAGTGGCTGTTGGGTTTGAACTGCCAGCCTTCTGGTCAGCAGTCAAGTGCCTTAGGCACTATGCTACCAGAGCTCCCTCTATTCTTATAGGCACTTCTATCTCAAGCATAAGCTCTTTATTGGCAGCAATACTATGTAAAAATAATGACAATTAAATCTATGCTAACAAGAAAGCATTAAAAAAAACAGAAAACAAACAAAAACTGTAAAATTTAAAGTTATTGAAAAGACCATTTATTCAACTAAATTGTACTCACTATCATGAACGAGGATCTCTGGTGATGTAGTAGTTAAAGCATTTGGCTGCTAATCAAAAGGTTGATGGTTCGAACCCACCAACCACCCAGCAAGTGAAAAATGAGGCAGTCTGCTTCTGTAAAGATTTATAATCTCAGAAACCCTATGGGTCATTTACACTCTTTTCAAAAAAGGGTCACCGTGAGTTGGAATCCACTGATGGCAGTAGGTTTTGATTTGATCATGAATAAGGTAATTTCTCCTCGTCTATATGGTGCATGAAGATATTCAGTAATAATCATGATTGTTGTTGTTATGTGCCATCAAAATTAAAAAAAAAACTAAGCTTCCAACCTGTGAATATAAGCTTCTATAATTTTTTAAAAAAAGTTTTTCACTATAGTAATGTATAGTATATTTTATATAAAAAACAAAACCAAACCCACTGCCATTGAGTCTACTCTAACTCATAGTGACCCTCATTGGGTTTCTGAGACAATAAATCTTTACAGAAGTCGATTGCCTGGTCTTCCTTCTACAGAGTGGCTGGTGGCTGTAATTAAAGAAACTTTATTAGTTCTTTTAATTTAAATTTATATGTAGCTCTATAAGCACAATAGTTCAGGAATATAATATGTTGAAATGTGTCATCAAAAACTTTTTACTGATAAAGTCCATGATTTAAAATTTTAGTGACCATTGTTTAAAACTAATATCTGTCCTTTTCATTCTTTGCTTCACATCATGATTTTGAAGGAAATTTTATTGTGTTTCAGTGTAATTCTTTACTTAAGTTGTCTGATACATTATGGATCTTTAAATATAATAGTTTGCTTTCCAAGATGCAAAGGTATAAAAATAATTTGACATGAAGATTAAGGCTACCTGTCCAATCATCCCTTGCTTATAATGTGTAAGTTAATTCTGACAAACAGGAACACTTAGAGAACTTTCTGAAGTGCCTACATGAATACCTGTGACATTAATGCCATCTGAACGTTGGCACCATACAGTTCGCTCATTATTGTTCCAAAGACTTGCTTTCCAGGTGTAGTGATAACATTTGCCTCCTGCAAGTAAATTATATAACAGTACTTCGATTACATCTCCCATAAAAATAGAATAAGCATTAATGTAGTAAGGTGAAAGAATTTAAAAGTGCTTTTGGTACCTGTACAAGGGCGTGTTTCTAGAACTTGCTGGGGGCAGCTGTCTTGGTTCTCAAAAGACTGAATTATAAATGCCCGTGACCTAGATTGGCGGCCCATAGACTCAAAACTTCTTCCATCAATACAGGCTAATTCACATGTACTCCACTCTGACCACTGAGTTAAATGGCAGTCTCCTGGATGATGGTGCAATGAAGGGGAGGGAAAACAGCATGAAAACTAGGACTTGACAGCATTTAAATGAGCAGAATCCACGTTGAGATTTGCAATTGTAGTGCAGAGATATAGGCACATTCTAGATACTATACAGTCTATTTTGACGAATTTTCCAATTAGAAGATACTAAGAATGATACAGTGATTTATGGTTCAATCTACTTTAAAAAGAGTGCCAAAAGCTAGATCTAGATTATAGTCGAATCTAGGGAATACTATGTGTCTGCCAATGATAATAAGTTTTTTAAAAGGGAGAGGCAAAGATTATAGTTACTCAGTTTTCAAAGATCAGCATAGCAACATTGTAAAATGAATTTGCATAGAAATCACATAAAAAATAAGTAGCTCAGCAAAATGGACTATCTTATGGCCTAAAGAATATTTAATATTCTAACTAAATACATACATATATATGTATGTATATAAACACATACATACATATGTCTATATACATACATCACATATACGTATATCACAAAAATGCATTTACATCTATGTTAATATGTACACACAATTATAATAATATAGTAGCCACATTAAGCCTATGTCATACAGGTTAAGCTGTGTTAGAATTCACAACAACAAATATTTTTTTTTAATGTAACTTTTACATTTATAGAGAATGCTACTGCTTATAGAGTGCTTTACAAACCTGTGATCTTACTTTTTCCCACAAGTCATCATCCAAGCATTCATCCACGCATGGATTCAGCCAATGTTTTTTTTGAGTGCTGGTCAATGTGTCGGTGTGATAGGGCAGTTGCAACCAACATATTTTCTACATAAAGAATTCACAGCTCAAAGGGGATAAACCACACACCCAAGTCAAGCAACAGTGAAGTGGTAGAGATAAGATTCTACCCTAGGTCTTCAGTATCCAAATCCAGTGTTTTCTTTTGGTTTGCATACTCTGCCTCCATTAAAGCAGAAAGTATATTTCAAAGTGATAAGCACAATTAACATTAGTTAATTAAATTTAATTAATGAAAATTGACAAAGTCCTTCAGCTTTGATGGGCGAGAGCTTCTCCAGAATAAAGATAATGTGAAAAATAATAAGAGGATGAGATGGGACTAACTCCCAATTGTTAGAGTTGCATACCTGGGCAAGGCACAGAACAGAGCTGTTTCAGGATACTGTCTTGAAAGGGCATTTCTCCACACAATGCATCCTCCACACGTACAGGTGTGTGAGAAATTGAACCACTGTGGACCACACAAGAAAGGCTGCGGACCTGCACTCCTTCCCCACAGTCTCCACCCTGTAAGAGTGTAAGGATACTCTCAGAATTACCCAAATAATTAGCATCTCAGAGCACTGGCTCCTGTCTTAGTTGTACACTTAGGCAAATTATTTCTCTAGAAAGAAGTTATCTCTCAACAGTTGATAATAATGCAGCACCTAGAAATAGATGTTGGCTGGCTGTAGTTGATGGAGAAGCTGAGATAGAAATGCAAATTTATGGCATGAAATTTATGTACTCAGAAGATGATGATTCATTTGGGAACTTAGCCAGGATTGACTAAAAATAAAAACAATACATAATTTTTCTAGTGTACATGATAAAATGGCCTAATCCATAACAACTCCCCAAGAAATCATGTACAGCCACAGGGCAAACATTTCTCTTTTACTTTGCTTGTTTTTCTTTTGTAGATAATTCAGTACTTTCTCATATGGATTAGTTTGGGGTTTCCAGTAAAACACTGTTTTCCTCTTGGCACTTGAAGTTGTTTTCCCAGCATGGCTTCTGTGCTAAGTAATGCTCATTGAAGATATTTCATACAAATTTCAGACTCAGTTCTAAGACTAGTCTGGGCAATTAGGAGATTTTTTTTCAGTGTTTCACAGAAACAGAATCTTCAGATTGGAAGGGCTCTTAGTGTTTATTTGTCCAAGCCATCTGTGTGATGAAAGATTTCCTTGTATAATATTATTGGCAGAAACTTGTATTTTCTTGACAATTTTAGCCAGGTGCTCATATCTCAGGAAGAAGTCCACTGGATATTCATAAAACTTTAGTTGGTAGTCCCAGAGTTCCTTGTTTTAGCATTTGACTGCTAACCAGAAGGCTGTTGGTTCAAATCCACCAGCCACTCCCCGGAAGGAAGGTTGGGCAATCTACTTCCGTAGTGATACTGCCTCAGAAACCCAAGGGATGGTTCGCTATGAGTCGGGTCCAACCCTATGACAGAGTATTTGGTTTGTGTTTTGACCCTGAAAAATAGAACCAAAAGCAAAACTTTTATGCTGAAAAGTTAATTCTAGGGTGGCAAGAGTGAGGGTAAAGAGTACTGAAGCTGGAAAGGAGGAGAAGCAAATATAAGGTTATGTGTCATCAAGCTGCCCTCAGTTTCACAATAAACATGTCTGGTTGCTTGATCACACACAAAATATTTCAGACAGGACACATGTTACCAGATGTTTTAGAACCATCCATGAGGAGGGAGGTGGGGGAAGAAAGGGGAGCCATTACTATGCCAGATCCTGCTTAGATCCAGTTCTTGTTGATCAATGTTTATCCCATGGAGTATTAATTCTCATGTATTTTACAAGTTGTGTTACTCAGCTTCCACTAAGTCCAGAAGTTGGTAGAAGAGCCAGAACCTTCCTGACTAATGCTGCTAAAGTTGTTGAGAGAAAGAGAAAGACAGGCAAGCTACAGCCATCATTAGGAGACAGTATGGGAATTCTTCGTTGGAAACTAGAGTTCATCCTCTTCTTGTCCTTTCTCCCTCACAAGACCTGAAAGTTGCATTGCTTAGAACTTGCAGCTGTGGCTCTTGCAGTGGCAGGAATGATGAAGGGAAAGATGGTGACACTGATGATAAAATGCAGCTGTGACACTGATGCAGGGCAGGGAGGATGTGATCTGGAGAATGAAGGACCAACCAGCCAAGGTACAGTGTCAGTGGCTGCTGGGTGTCAAGTGCAGGTCATGCGTAGGCTGCTAGAGGGACAATGTGGCAGCGAAGAGATTCTGAGAAAGACTCTTGACATGGAAGAAGATGTGATCCAAAAATGTGTTGGCATAAAAGAAAAGGTGCAATTTGTATGAGTCCAAGTTGTAGTACATTAAAGCCTAAAGAATCTGAGGAGACATAAATTTGAGCCATCGTGCCATCTTTCTTTCAGAAGTTTTAGCAGGAACTGAAACTTGTTTATCTAAGATTCCTATGCTTAGTTTATCAATATTTCATAATTGTAGTAATCATTTCCTCCCACACTACCACCCAGTGTTGTTGAGTAGGATCAGACTTATAGCGAACCCCTCCTTGGGTTTTCAAGATGGTATCACTACAGAAGTAAATTGCCCAACCTGGTTGGTTTGAACCACCAGCCAAATGCCTCAGGCACTACACCACAAGAGCTCCTAATAGGGATGATATATTCTCCAAAAAACAAATGTACCCTGATTTTGAATCTTAATTCATTTTGTGGAGATGAATGGGGGCTCAAAATTTATTTACAGCTGAATCATTCCAAGCAAATGCTTTAGTCAATATTTACTTCCAAATTGGAAATTAACTAGTGCAAACTGAATTTAATTTTTTGGGAAGAATTTTATTTCAGATAATATTGTTCCATATGATCTCTTATTCCAGATGATAGGTCTATTGCAGAGTTGTCTAGATGTATGCTTTCCTATAAAGAGCTCTGTTGGTGTAGTGGGTAAGGCATTTGGCTGCTAACCAGGAGGTTGGTTGTTCAAACCCACCAGCTGCTGCATGGAAGGAAGATGAGGCAATCTACTTCTGTAAAGAATTACAGCCTTGAAAACCCAGAGGGGATCACTATTAGTTGGATTTGACTCAATGGTCATGGGTTGGTTGCTTTTGGGGTTATGCTTTCCTATAGAGGAACAGATTTTGTGTTCTTGGAGAGAAGAGGCTGAGTGTACTGTAGCTTGTGTCACATTTGAAATTACTGATATCTGCAACCACAGGTAACAGAAAACTCAACTGATCATATGTTTGCTTGACACTCCATGACACTGCATGTGAAGAAATGACAGGAAGAAAGTCTACATTGGGTATCACTTTCAAAAATAGATAAACAACATGCTCCAGTCCGTATCTTGGTATCTGTCCATATTCAATCTTAATCTCTTACACCTCTGGCAACTGTCCCAATAGGAAGAGAAATCAGTATCAGAATGATCATTTCATTCATCAAACAAGCATTCATGCATCTACATTCATGAGACTCTACACACTAGGTCCCAAAAGTAGACCCAATCTTCATAGCAGTATTGTGAACAGAGAAGATTTTTTTGCTCTCTACCATCCAGATAATTAATGGAGGTTTTATGTACACTGAATTGACATCTCCAACAGCTGTGGATAGACAGATGGTACTAATAATCATAATCATAGTTTTAATCAAAATTTTAATAGAAACTGCAATTGATTGAGCTCTTACTTAATGTCAGGCACTGTGTTAAGCATTTTATATTAATTATCCAATCCCAACTAAAACAGCTCTGCAAAACAGGTACTATTGCTACCCATGATGTTATGAATAGAATTGTGTCCCCCAAAATACTTGCTGTTTATCCAAACCTCTATGCCTTTGATTATAATTCCATTTGGAAATGAGATGTCTTTGTTATGTTAATGGGGAAGGATTAGTGTAGGGTGTATCTTGAGTTAATCTCTTTTGAGATAAAAGAGATTGTACATACAAGTTAGGAAGCATTGATGGGGAGATGCCAAGACACATAAAGACCATCCAGGAGGAGAAGCTCAGAAGAGACAAGAATCCTCCTCCAGAGCAAATAGAGAGAGCATTTCCTTAGAGCCAGCACCCTGAATTTGGAGTTCTAGCCTCCTCAACTGTGATATATATATGAACACAGGTATGAAGAGTTTAGAAGCTTGGCCAAAAATGAAGAGCTAGGAGTTGACAGAACAATGGTCAAAATTAGCAAAGCCAGACTCCAAAAATGGGTCCTTGGGTGGTGCAAATGGTTAAGTGCTTGACTACCAGCTGAAAGGTTGGTAGGTTAAACCCACCCATAGTTACCTCAGAAGACAAGCCTGGAGATCTGTTTCTGGAAAGTCACTGCCTTGAAAACTCTATGGAGCAGTTCTAACTCTGCACAAATGGTGTTGCCATGAGTCAGAATTGACTCAATGGCAAAAACAACAAGACTTCAGAACAAGTTTATAAAATAAAACAGATGTATCAACATATGGGTGGATACATGTTATTAACTGAGGATCTTGGAAAGAAGGATATAGAAATACTAAAAAGCCCCAGGGTTACAGGTGAGGAGAGTCAACTCAGGGACGCCTGAAGTAGCAAGTGGGAAGAGCAAGAGAAAGGGGATTAAAAGCCAGGAAGCCAGAGAGAAGAGCAGTCAGCCGAAGGGATTAGGTTAGGAGAGGCAACTCAGGCCTGCCCAGAGTAGCACGCTGGAAGAGCAGGAGAAAGGGGATAAAAAGCCAGGAACCCAGACAGAAGAGCAGTCAGCCTCAGGGTTACAGGTGAGGAGAGACAACTCAGGGACACCTGAAGTAGCAGGCGGGAAGAGCAGCAGAAAGGGGATTAAAAGCCAGGAAGCCAGAGAGAAGAGCAGTCAGCCGAAGGGATTAGGTGAGGAGAGGCAACTCAGGCCCACCCAGAGTAGCAGGCCAGAAGAGCAGGAGAAAGGGGATAAAAATCCAGGAACCCAGACAGAGGAGCAGTCAGCCCCAGGGACA
>NW_006921929.1:452399-468406 GCF_000298275.1 Orycteropus afer afer
GGCTCAAGTATAGCAGGGATTGTGGGGCTGGCGTGGGATCGGGCAGTGTTTCGTTCTGCTGTGCATGGGGTCGCTATGAGTCAGAAATGACTCGATGGCACTTAACAACAACAACAACAAAAAGAAAAAATAATGCCTGAGGACAAGTATTTCTTTTACTGATGTCTTTCCACAGAAAATTATGCTAGAATTGGTGTATCCATTGTACCTTGTGCAAAAAAAAAAAAAAAAGAAAAAGGAAAAAGGAAACCAAACTCACTGTTGTCAAGTCAATTTCAACTCATAGCAAGCCCTCCTTGGGTTTCCAAGACAGTCTCGCTACAGAAGTACATTGCCCAGTCTTCCTTCTGAAGAGTGTTTGGTGGGTTTGAAACACCAACCTTCTGGTTATCAGTCAAATGCCTTACACACTATACCATCTTACTCACTGCTGCCAAGTCAAATCCAACTCATAGCGACCCCTCCTTGGGTTTCCGAGGTGGTATCACTATGAAAGTAGATTCCCTAACCTTCCTTCTGAGGAGTGGTTGGTCGATTTGAACCATCAGTCTTCTAGTTAGCAGTCAAAGGCCGTAGGCACTACACCACCAGAGCTCCCATCCAGAGCTTCTTTATAATGATGGGTATTTCTTAAAGGCAATCAATCCCTTAAATATATAGGATCATCCGTAGCCTTCTGTTTAATGTATTGTGTATGTAATAGTTTAGGATAAATGCATGGACAGGTGTGAAGATCAGGTGGGGGTAGGCAAACAAGAATATATCCAAGACCAAGGATAGATTTGGCTGAAGATAATCTTACATATGCACTTGTGCTACAAAATTAGCCACATACATTACAGAAGCAACAGAAGACAGAGGTGGAGTAACTTCTGAGAGAAAACAAAACACCTTGAGAAAGAGAATCGCCAGGCCTGCAGACTCAGGAACATAGTCTTGGGGGACATCATGCTCAATTGGCACAATATAGTACATACAAATCTTGTTATACAATCTAGTTTGGTGAGTAGTGACTGGGGTTAAAAGCTTTCGAGCAGCCACCTAAGATGCAACTATTTTGTCTCCTCTCATCTGGAGCAAAAAGAGTGAAGAAAATCAAAGGCATTTGGAAATAATTAGTTCAAAGATAAGATGGACCATGAGGACCTCAGCTTTCATGACTCTGAGGCCAGAAGAATTAGATGGTGCCTGAATACCAATGCCAACCACTCAGAAAGGGATCAAAACTGGAGATTCTGGATAGAGTGGGAGAAAAAAACATGTGGAACAAAATTCAAAAACACAAAAGTGACCAGGATTACTAGTCAAATAGAGAACCCTTGAGACTGTGGTGCTGTGTTACCCTTTGGGCCTAGAAACAGATTCACTTCCATGGATTGGCTCTCAGCCTAACAGTAGAAAGATCTACATGCAGAACACTTAACCCAGGGTGATACCTCTACCTACTCTAAGTAGATGCACCCCTTAGATCAATCAGACATAAGACACCAGAGGGGCAGCATTCACAAAGAGGGAAAGCTGGACAGATAGGAATGCATAGTTAAGAAGGGCATAGGGAGTGGGTAGTCATAGGGATTTTTTTAATTTAAAAAAAAATTAATATGTAGGATAATCAACACCTTCAGTAAATGGGTTCCCAAGAAGCATTTGGTAGGTTTGGACATGATATATCCAAAGAAAAACAGAGATGGTGTTTTTTTCTTTGTGTGCAAATGTCCAGGAGCATTTCGATTGAGATTCAAAAAAATTCAACTTACAAAATTAATTAATTATTAATTAATTTAAGAAAAGGTAATTTATTGAAAAGATACTGTTATCTCACAGAGTTTCTAATCAGGCAGCAGGAATAGTAAGAATGCAGGTCCACCTCAGGGAAATGTCAACCCAAATATCATTATTTGCTGTCTCATTTGTCTGCTTTTCTTTATATGTCCCCTTCAGTGTTCTCTTTTGCTTGTGGACTGACTTTATCCACAAAGGTGGGAAAAAACCTGTTAGGTAAATGTTCCTGATTATAATATCATCAAATAGTTTCAATTCTTTCTCAAACTCTTGGGGAAGAATGCTTATAGGCCTGCTTGGATAAAGTGTCTACCTAAGAATAATTCACTACAACATCTTGTTTTTTGAAGGCTTTGCCTGGATTAAGGTTAATTCCAGAGTTAGCTCCTGACTGGAATTTCAGTGAGGGGACTAACTCCATCTAGAAATCAGAGGCAGTTCTGAAATTTCTGGAGGCAAAAATTGGTTATTTCTTCTAGTGGTCTCCAAGTCTGGTTATCTCAAAAAGATAACATTAACTCCCACCCACCACCAACACCACTACAGAGAATGGTCACAACCCACCACTATTGTTCCTGTAATTTTGGAAAGAGCAAAATACGTGATGTAAAATAAACACAGCATTTGGCATTTTCCCAAAATATTCCTTTGAAATAAGTTAGCTGACATAAATACCAAAAGAGGCTCCTAACACTTAAGAAGGTAAAAGATAATGTCTAAAACAACAAATAAGTTACCATAACACTTGTCTGGCTGGTAAAACTTGGAATATGAAGTTTGTCCATCTCTTATTTCTCCTTCCTCCCCTCTCTTTCTCTTCTTCATAACTTTCTTTCCTCTCCCTTGTCCTGCAATGAGTTCCTGAAGCATCTGAATGTATTTTCTCTACCAGTATTCATCAGAACCGTAAGGAGAAACATTCTCCATATGTTATACTTGTATGTGATTCCAAACAGCATTAAAAATACTAACAGTACAGGAAAGAAGACATTAGACTAGGAGACGAAGTATTCATACTTAAAGCTGTTATGGTACTATTCAGTTAGTTAATTAGCATGGTTACCTTAGTTTCTGTTAAGAGAAAACTGAACCAATGTACCACACTCCCCCCACCCCCAGAGCCTATTAATACACATGGGTATTTAACTTCTGCAAGATAATAATCCCACGCTACAATGTCATCCTAACAGGAACACTAAACATCTCTATGAGAATATGCCTTAGATTTTTAATGTATACCCAACGATTGTGACCTAGTTAAAATATACTTTAGAACAGGAACTGAAAGATAGAGTAGTAAAATAATAGGGAAAATCAGTGTGCTTTTTCTTAAGCAAGAAGCCAGAGAGAAAATGCAGTAGATCCTCTTTGCTGATTTAGCAAAAGCTCTGGGCACGTGATATATTACGATGTTGCAAGGCATTTATATTTCAATCCAATAAAAAAGTAATCATGAGGAAAATGTGGTAACCCTGTTTCGTGTAATAATGTTAAAATATAACTTTCATATACTTTTGGTTTTCTGCCCATATGCAAGATTTTGTCTAAGCTTAAAAGTGCCTCTTTTAAAAATACAATCTATGCAGCATCAAGGTTTTGCCTAATTAAATAATACTTTGATATTCCTAACAAGCCAAGGAAATAACATAGAATTCTTGAGGTTGCCAAAAAGTTTGAAATCCTTATGCCTGGCCTGTTATAATCAATGCCTAATGAATGGCTATTTCTTTTCCTAGTAATCTCACTCTGCATGAGGTTAAGTCACTTGGTTGTATTTTTCCATGTTTCTATTGTGTTAAAATTACATTGTGCCAGGTTCCTGGAGCTGTGAAATTTATTCCATCAGCACATATGTTTGACTAGACAAGTGATTTCAACAAACTGAAAAACATTTATCTAAGTGTCATTACATGACCTACCTCCAATTTACATGCAGACCAGTTACCAAGGACCCAGCTGTAGCAGGGGGTCACTGGGCAGGTTTTCTGCTGGGTAAGCTCTGTGGGGCATGGCCGTCCTTCTCCTTGGGTTGGCATAATGATAAATCGAGTTCGGCTCGTTCGACCTAAAATGATAAGGGAAGTGTCAGCTTTTTTTGGTTAGAGTTTGACTTGAAGAGAGAATTGAAGGACAGAATGTGACTTTATCCCTATAAGTCTTCATTCTAACACACTGAGCTTTGTCTTGCTCAGCTTTCAGTTTTTCTGCTGCTTTAATTTAGTGTCTATGAAAAGACTCAGGCTATCTAGGTCTGGGTTATGCTAAAGGGCCTGGAATTCTCTCCTCTGCTTCTTTAGTCTTCATAAGTTTAAATTCAGTATTGCTGCCAAATAGACTGTGTGTGCAAACTCTGAGTAGAATGTTAATTAATTCAACAAATATTTATTTATTAAGCATGATCCAGGCCATCCTCCACCTGTCAGTCTGTCATACTTTGGTGACTTGTATGTTGCTATGATGCAGGAAGATATACCAGCAGTATTTCAAATACCAGCAAGATCACTTATGATGGACAGGTTACAGCAGAGCTTCCAGACTAAGACAGAGTAGGAGAAAGATCTGATCTACTTCTGGAAATTAGCCAATGAAAACTTTATGGATAACAAGAACACTGTCTGACTTGCTTGCTTCAGATAGGTCATCAAGAGGGATAAATCTCTACAGGAGAGTATCATGTAGGTAAATGAGAGGGCCAAAAAGGGCAAGAGAGACTCTGGCTGAGAAGGACCAACACAGTAGTCATAACGATGGACTTGAACAAACTGGTTATTGTGAGGATGATGCAGGATTAGAGAACATTTCATTCCATTGTATGTAAAATTGCCATGAGTTGGAGTCGACGTGATGACAGCTAATGACAATAACACATGATGTGGGTGTCCTGCTGTGTGTGAAGAACGTACATATGTGAGGGGTCTGCCCTCCAGACCTTATATTGTAGCCAAGATTACAAACATTAAACAAAAATGGAGAGAGCTAGATCTTCTTTGTATGTTAGTTTCTAAATTAGCAAGTAAGGTAAAAATTATACATAATTAAATTTCCCTAGGATAATGTTACCTTGAGGTCCCAATAGTGTCTCCCAATTAATTGAACATGGCCAATTTTTCTAGAGATTTAGGACCACTTTCGTTCTTAATTGAGCACAAGATAAAATCATTGGCTTATGTGAAGGAGTGATGGTGTTTGAAAAAAGGTATGTTCGAATACTAGAGTTCTCCCATCAGCCACTCCTTGGAAGGAAGGCTGGGCAATCTACTTCCGTAGTGATACCGCCTCAGAAACCCAAAGAGGGGTCACTATGAATTGGATCTGACTCAACGGCAATGAGACTCTACACTAGAAGACAGTTGGGAATAAGAATAATGGAGAAAACAGCAGGGCAAATGTCTCATGTTTTCCTATGACTACTCCTGGGCATTAGCTCATAAGCTTGTCACCTGGAATAGTGGATGGGATAACCTGTGGTATCTAAATGCTTATGCTTTCTCTCTTTCCCTCTCTCACACTCATTCTTGTTTTCCTTTTCTCTCCTGCTCCCATTTGTTGTTACTCCTACTCTTCTTTGTATTGATGACATACTGAATGCATATACTTTAATTTGCATCAGTTATCAGTAAATATGATGTACTCACCAGCCACTCCTCAGAAGGAAGATGGAACAATCTACTTCCATAGTGATACTGCCTCGGAAACCCAAGGAGGGGTCGCTATGAGTTGGGTCCGACTCAACGGCACATAACAACACAACAACAACATTGTCTTTATAAAGTTAATTATATGTTTATATTTGTAATAAATATTAAAAAGAAAAAAGAGGGCTCAATACTAAATAAGAATTTTCCTTAGAAGTGAGGATGGCAAGACTTCAAGTCACCCACTTTGGACAAATCATCAGGAAAGACTAATTACTAGAAAAGGATATTGTATTTGATAGAGTCAGTGAAAATGAGAGAAACCTTCATTGAGATGGACTGACACAATGCCAACAATAATGGACTGAAAGATATCAATGATCCTGAAGATGGCACAAGATTGGACAGTTTCATTCTGTTATAGATAAAGTTGCCATGAGTCAGAGCTGACTTGACAGCAGCCTACACAAACATTAAGAAGAGAGCATGTAATGGAAATGCAGCCAGGTCTGTGAAAGAATTAGTGAGTATTGCCATGAGTAGTTGTGCTTTCACAAGGAATCTGAAGGGGTTTAAGGCAGACACCATGTATGGAGAGTGTTCCACACAGGGGAGGGGAATGTGAAGAGGTCCTGAGATGCAAAAGAACATGACACGTTTGAGGTCCTGACAGAAAATTTATGTGGCTACAAGAAAGTGTGGAGAAAGAATAACTAGGAGCTCTGGTAGCATAGTGCCTAAGGCACTTGACTGCTAACCACAAGGCTGGCGGTTCAAACCCACCAGCCACTCCTTGAAGGAAGGTTGGGCAATCCTACTTCTGTAGTGATACTGCCTCGGAAACCCAAGGAGGGGTCGCTATGAGTCAGGGCTGACTTGATGGCATATAACAACAACAACAACAGAGACAATATTGTTAAACCTATTAAAAGTGAGGTCAGTGATTCCACAGTCATGTCCTAAGACAAACAGAAAGCTACTGATGACTTCACTTCTATCTAGAATCCACTTGAAAGCACTGGATAGGAATAGTTGTCCAATACCTTCAAGTTCAGTGGTAAGTAAGTGTGGCTCACACATTCAGAGGATAGGACCTCTTACTGGCCCCCAGAATGTTATAATGAATTTGGTAGTAAACTAGCTGTGTCTGAGAAGACCCTTGAAGGAAATGAGGATGTTTTAATCATTGGACTCTAAATTCTTTGAGGTTTAGTCTTTTATCTCTAATGCGGTTTTCATTACTTTAAGCATTAATTGACTGTATGTTTAAATACTGTTTTTATGTCTACATGATGCTATCTGCATTCTGAAAATATGTGATAATATAATATTATAATATCAATGACATTTGTTGAGCACTTTGCAGTGTTTTAAATACTTTATATGCCCTGACTCATTCAATGGTCATAAAAACCACAGAGGAAATTCCTACTGCTTTTTTCTGGAGGGCTTAAGTAATGTTTCTAAATTTAGAAAACTATTAAGCTGCAGAACAGGACTCAAACCATGAAGTTTTGCTCCACAGGCTGTCATATTAATCATTACGCTGGGTAAACACACAGGTAAGAAACCAAGGATATCTACTTATCTAGGTTTTTTTTTTTTTTTTTTAATTGGATACCTACAATAAATGTTGGATTGTGGGAAAATATGTGTCAACAATAATATGAGCATAAGGAACCATGGAATGTCCCCATTCTGCATCCTTGGGCATCGGGGTCCTTTATGGAGTATATGTGGTTGTGTAGGTCTTCCCAGCATCACTCATATCAAACCATCTAGGTAAATTACCATTTCATTTCTGTGAAATATTTTCCTTGGTTGATAAATGCTTTTGACCCAAGATTAAACATTAAGTCTTGCATAAATACCCTTCATTGTATAATGATCTTTATGTTCATCACGTTAACTTAAATACCTATTATTCTAATATCATTGTAATTGCATTCTGTTCTATCTATTTTGGTAAGAATAATGATGCTGTTGTGTTGCTTTTATCATAGACAGAGAGGCTCAATTTTATTACAACCAAACAACTTTAATCTTGTTCTTAAACTGATGGCATGCTGATGGCCATTATTATCATTCTTTCCATTAAAGTGACCAATATTTTCTGCTGGACATGAAGGTGGAAGAAACCAATGATTTTAATAGGAAAAAAAAATGGTGTTGTTTTTTGAAATAACCAAGACTTAAAGCAATTCATTGAAAGCACAGCCATCTGATTTCTCTCTGTTTTGCTATCCAAACACAATGATAAAATATTCCAATAATGTCAATTATGGCCATGAATATTTTGCGACAAACAAGTGTATAATAAGTCTGCATTTTGAAGTATACTGACATGTTTAATTATCTCACTTTAAAGTTCAACAAAAAAATGCTATTAAAGACATGAGAGTATAAAGCAAAACCACTGGACTTGAAGTTTTTCTGGGATAGTTGATATTTTTTAATAAGTTCTTTTTTCTTTTTAAGACAGGAATATTTGGTTGTATAAGTTATATGACAAGAAATATATACTTCATATTAAGGCCTCTCACAAATTCTGAAGTTGCAAGTTAAAAATGTTATAATACATGTAAATTTGCACCCAAAGCATGATTTAAAAAAAAAAAAAAAAAACTTACAATGTGATATGTGGATCAACAAGGGGCCTCCCATCTCCCAAGGTAGTGGGAAAATATTACATGGAATTACAAATATCAACCTAGATGAAATATTCAACCAAGTAATAATTACTCAGTAATTGTTAGTCTAGGAGGGACTCTGGGAGCTCTGGTAGCTTAGTGCCTAAGACACTTGACTGCTAACCAGAAGGCTGGTGGTTCAAACCCACCAGCCACTCCTTGGAAGGAAGATGGGGCAATCTACTTCCATAGTGATACTGCCTCAGAAACCCAAGGAGGTGTCGCTACGAGTCGGGTCCGACTCCACGGCACATAACAACAACAGCAGCAACCAGAGGGACTCCTAAGAGCAAAATCCTGGAGGAAGTGTTTTGAGGATAGTGAATTTTGATGAGAGAAGGGAAAGGAGAGATAATGCAGTCAAATTAATGATTTTTTAAAATATGGTATGATGTGGTACATGAGAGGAAGGAAATTAAAAATTAGCTGATGTATGATGGAAAGAAACTTGGAGTTGGCATCAAAAGACTGTGGTCAGAAACAGTTTAACCAAAACAGTCAGTAAATGATGTGACTACATGAATGTGAGGCGTTGGTTGTTCAGTGGTAGAATTCTTGCTTTCCATGCTAGAGAGCTCAGTTTGATTTCTGGCCAATATACCTCATGTGCAGCTAACACTGTTTCATCTGCCAGTGGAGGCTGACTTGTTGCTATGATGATGAACAGGCTTCAACTATCAGAATAAGACAGACTGGGAAGAAAAGCCTAGTAATCTACTTCCAAAAATTCATAAATGAAAGCCCTATGAGTCACAAGGGTCCGATTCACAATGGATCATGGGGATGGCACTGGCCTGGGCAGTGTATTGTTACCTTGTTCATGGGATTGCCATTTGTTGGGGGCCAACTGTATAGCAACTAACAACACATGAAAGTATTTTAAGTCCTCAGAGGATGAATTTACTCTTATGTAAAATAAAACTAAGAATACAGAAAATCCTTATTATATGAGGATAATTCATGCTGGGGGAAATGCCTTTTAAACTGATTCCATTTAAAATGAAAGCTAAATGATTTTTAATAAATCATGAAAACGTATTTAAATGGAACCTTATCCTGAAATTAAAAATTATTCAAGTGGGTTTGTTTTATCTAGCATCAACTACCATATCGATTATGATAGCAACTATGAATACATTCTTAGGACAAAGAATAAATCAGTCACTGTTATTCATTGCATAATTTTTTGATTTAACTACAAAAGTTCCACTGTTTCATGACTGATTTTCACAGCCTAATCATAGAATTACTTATGGCTTTGAGTAACTTTTTAATCAATTTTCCCAAGGGCTTCCTTTAAGTGTGAAGCTCACTCTATTTTGTATGCCCATTGCTGTCAGTACACAATTCATTTGCATCTAGAATTTGACCAAGTAACACCATGGTGGGCACTGATAGGACACCAAATGTCAACAGAGATGTGTGGACTGTGGATGGCATTGTAAATGGTCAATTCATTAATGAATATCATTATGCTATGAAAGTTTCCTACAAAATTCATATTTATGGGGATTCAGGTGAAGAGTATTCAGATAATGAAGTCTGTCTGGACATACGTCACATAGGTTATATGGATCAAAGAAATATGGTTTATAAAACTCTTTACATAGTATTTAAAACAGAGCAGGTGCTTGTTAATGTTTTGTTACATTATCAAATGTTCATTTATCTTTAACAAATACTTTTTTCATATCTACTTCTAAGCCCTGAGGCCAACATATAATGAGTATTGTTACAATTTGAAATGCATCCCCCCAAAATATGTGTTGCAAATCTTAACCCTTATATCTGTGATAAAATTACATTGGGAATGAATTTTCTTTGTTATGTTAATGAGATAACATCAGTGTAGGATGTGACTTAAGCCAATCTCTTTTGAAATATAAAAGTCATTAAACAAGCAAGCAAACTAGCAGAGATGAGGGAAGACAGATGCCAAAACATGAAGACTGCCAAGGAACCATGGAACAAGAATCTTCCCTCAGAGCCAACAGAGAAAAGAAACCTTCCCCTGGAGCTGGCATTCTGAATTCAGATTTCTAGCCACCTAAACTGTGGAAAAATAAATTCTGTGTGTTAAAACCACCCACTTGTGGTATATCTGTTATAGTAGCACTGGATAACTAAGACAAGAAGTATATAAAGTATTTCTTTTGTTCCCTTCTGTATTCTATTGGCCTTATTATATTAAACATATTCAACTATGAAATCCATAATTATTCAGCCTTGCCCAACCCACAAAATTACTTACTTGAGCTTGGGCTCTTGCCTCCAGAGTAGGAAGGAAGTTTGCTGCCATCCATATCCTCAACTTCCAGACTAAGAGTGGAAGAATTTCCTGGACACTCTTTCTGAACTCCTTATGCTTGTGCTTGTATCTTTCACTAAAGCTTGAGAAATTGGACTAGGTATCTCTTGGGAACTTGAACTCAAATGGTCAATATGGACTATATGTTGAATAACTATTACCAGTGAGATAACAGAGCAGAAATTGACATTTCCCTCTATTCATCTACTTTTCAGTTTTTTTTTTTAAAAAAAAAACCCACTGCCATCATGTTGATTCTGACTCATAGTGACTCTATAGAACAAAGTATAACTGTCCCACAGGGTTTCCAAGGCAGAAAATATTTACAGAAGCAGACAGCCTCATATTTCTCCTGCAGAAAGGTTGGTGGGTTCAAACCACCAAGCTTTTGGTTAGTGGCCACATGCTTTAATTACTGTGCCACTAGAGGTCCTAAGGTATAGGTAAGCCAAAAACCAAACCCATTGCAATCAAGTTGATTCCGATTCATAGTGCCCCCCATTGGGTTTCAGAGGCAGTAAATTTTTGCAAAAGTAGATTGCCTGGTCTTCCTTCCAAGCAGTGGCTGGTGGGTTTGAACAGCCAGCGTTCTGGTAACAGTCAAATGCTTTAGGCATTGTATCATCAGAGCTCCTTATAAAATGTGTTTCCAATTTAATAAAGACACAAATTATAGAAAGATAAGTTCACAAACCTTTTCAAATCTGTTCTTCTTTGAAGATTATTGGTACCTCAGTATGAACAGCAGTGGCATTGAACACAGTTTTAGTTTAGCAACAATTACTAATAATGAAGGAAGAAGAGTGCATAGTAAGGACTCTACAGAAAATAGTGAAGCATACTAGTTTTTTTTTTTTTTTCCCCAAGACAAAACAAAACAAAATCACCATAAACCAGAGAGGGCATTAGTGGTATCTGACAATATTAGACAAGATCACACTCCCACTGAACTCAGCAGTAGGCAAACTACACTCTGAGACTCCACTGGCAAAGGGAACAATTAAAGTTCTAAGCAATAAAAAATATCTCAAAAATTATTAACATTTATCAATTCATATATTCATAAATGAAAATGGAGTCAAATGCAGTGGTTTTCTGTTCTGACCATACTTCAGGATCAAAATGACCTGCCACTAAGGATCTTTACAGTGATATGCTTTAAACAATCTTTGTTAGGGTTCTGCAGCCCTAAAATATTCTCATTGAATCAACTGAAAATTGTGGTTCTTAATGCTTTGGACAATTAGTATATGACCCAAATAATGCACAGTATATATCTAGGGTAAAATGGAAAAAGAAATATAAGAATAAAGAGAGTAATAAAGAAGATCTCTATTTAGTCTTAAACAAATATTTAATTAAACAAAATATTTTAGAAATTTACATGAACATATCTATCTTAGGCTGGGTTCTGAAGAAGGGCAAAACCTACCCGCTGCTCCTCGGAAGGAAGGTTGGGCAATCTACTTCCGTAGTGATACTTCCTGGGAAACCCAAGAAGGAATTGCTATGAGTCGGGACTAACTTTATTTATTTAAAGGATATGGCTCACACAAGTGTAGAGGATAGTAAGCCCTAAATCTGTGGGTCAGGATCAGGTGGGGTGCTTCTGCTGACTCTCATGGTTGCAGGGGCTCACAAACCCCAAATTAGGGGCCAGACATCAGGCTGCTGGCTTAATGGGCTGCAGGAGTTGGAGAATCCCAACTTCTGCAGGCCAGCTGCTAGGCTGCTGGTTCCTGTACCAAAAACCAGAAGTCAGAAGATGATGAGTCAGATGGAGGATAGAAAGAGTTTGAGTTTTGCCAGAACATCCATATACATTGGATGCAGCCCACACCTCCAAGAAAACTCCTCTTTCAACTGCTGGCTGCTCACATCAGGTCACAAAATGGAATGTGATTAATTACATAATATCTGCCAAACCATGAGAATCATGGCCTAGTCAAGTTGACACATAACCTTAACCATCACAATATATATAAACCCCAATGTATTCTATACACGCAAATATCGTAACAATAATAAATGAAGTGACTTTGAGCTTTATAGTATGTTAAGTGAATATTATTATTACTGGTTTGTTTTGTTTTTTGGTGGTGGCATAAGATTAACAGCTCAATCCCACCCAGTGGTTCCATGGGAGAAAGACCTGGTGAACTGTTCCCATAAAGATTATAGCCTAGAAAACTCTATGAGGCAGTTCTACTTTGTCTAATGGGGTTGTTATGAGTTGAAAATTGACTTGGCCCCACCTAACAAAAACATCTAGTATCGGTCCCAACTCATGGCAACCTCATGTGTGTCAGAGTATGGTGCTCCATAGGGTTTTCATTGGCTGATTTTTTTTGGAGGTAGTCAGGTCTTTTTTCCAAGGTTCCTGAGTGGACTTGAACTTCCAAACTTTCAGTTAGCAACTGAGAACATTAATAGTTTAAACAACCCAGGGACTCTCACCTAATATCATATGGTAGCTGTAAACAACTCAGGACACAGCTACAAAAAGGGAATGGGGGTGGCTCTGACCACCTCTAATTTCACAAAGGGAAAGAAGGATCAAGGTCAAAAGCCCAAGGCTGATTCATATAAAGTGAAGGTCAGACATGCTACTACCGTCTACCAATTCTGACACAAACCATCCCTCCCATGATGCTCTCTACTTCTCTTCTAGGTTTGATCATTCATTACAGTGGCCACACTGAACTCAAGAATCTCATGACCATTGGGTACATGAGGGAAGTAACTGGCTACAGCCCAGGATTAGAAACAACTCAGGATACTACTCAGTTTTTCAATCAAGACAGCTTTTTCTCAGCTGTGCCATAGACACACTTCTCTCTGGCACAGCCCCTCAGCCCTGGGGCCCCCTGGCCTCTGCCTTGCTTAGGCAAGTGTTACAATGCTCTTTCAGCTCTAAAGATAGGTGCCAAAGAGGCACCCCAATCAGCCAGCAAGTCTCTTGCCTGAAAGTAGCCAGCTGTCCTGCTCCATGGGCCAGGAAGCCCACTGCTCCATCTCATGCTGGTCTCCTGGTTCTGCTGCTTCTGCTGCTATAGTTTCCCTGCCACTGTCTCTCATTATCTCAGCAAAGCATCACAGCTCGCTCTCTCTTTCTCTTTCTGTCCCATATTGAGGAAATTCATTCTAGGGATCTTGGGTCCAAGGATGTTTTCCACTTCTGCTTCTTCTTTCTTGATAGTAGTGAGATCCTCCCTTCTGCCTCCAGGATGGCCATTTCAAAACTAGCAGGAAGACAAAACTGACCATACCCCACACTAGGGTTCCATACACCCCATTTTCATGGTTCTACCTATGCAAAGTTGCCATTCCCCCTATTTACTTTATTAGCAAGCTATCCAATCCCCTTGTTGGGCCACAAGTACCCCACACTTGCATAGTCCCACCTAGTCTTCTGGTAGGAGTCACAAAGACCATGGCTAGAAGAATCATATTAAGTAACTCACTGCACTGCAGTTGTAAATATTAGCAGATGTCCAAATAAATAAAAAAGAATCAAAAGAGATACTAACAAAATACCTATTAAAAACTGGTCCTGCTCAATCAATTAATTACATTCACATGTCTTTGTGTTTGAGGTAATTTATTGGATCATTCCTTTTGTCAATATAGTAAAAGTATTATACATTATGGGGAATGAGGAATATGGGGTGACTACTATGGGCTATCAAATATAAATGATGTATCTTATTTATGTTTAGCTCTTTTCCTTTCTTTACCTTGTTTTCTTCATTCCCCTTCCTCTGAGAGGATTAAACCTCTATACTCCCTAAATTAATCACTTCGATAAGAATCCCAGTCATGGGCTCTGTTTCCAGAGATATTTATATTCTCATTTAATACATGACAAACTAAAATTCAGTTGAGTTAATCATTTTTGTAAGATCACACAGCTAGAAGGATTAGAACAAAGGTTTATCTTATTCCAAAACCATGTCTTTCCAATATCTTCTTTGCTCCAGCTTATACATATCAAAGGTTGTAAAATGTAATTTTTAGACCACTTCGGTGTGAGAATTGTGCTTAGGTCTCTCTTCTAAAATACACGTGGGACCTATCAATCATACACTTCTTTCTTTCTTTCTTTAGTAAAAATAAGATTACTGTACTAACATCTTTCTCTATGATAACTCTATTTGCTTTTGGGTACTTGTCCTAGTAAATTTCTGAAAGCAATGAGAAGTCAGATTATGTATAAAATGTCCAGTTTCATGCTTTTCCTCATGCTTGACATCTACCTACTCAAGAGTGGTTGAAACTGTACTTTTTATTTATCTTCACAAATGTCACCTCTAAATTTTTATACCAGTTGATTCACTTTAAATGCAAAGTTTGTCTTAAATACACACTTTGAAGGGTATGAATTTGGGATCAAAATTCATTATTCAAAGTGATAAAGTGGAAAAAATTACAGTGACAATCTGGAACCTAAAGACAGATCATTTCATGTTTTGCCACTGTGTAGAGCAATGATTCCTCATTCAGAGTTTCAGTCCTAGCTCAAACCTGAGAAGTTAGTTCAGTAAGATTGTTTCTGAGAACCCATGGTGGCATGGATTTTCCCTATAGAGGGATTCATTGGCTTTTCTGAAATTTGCTTTAGCTACTCGGATACTTTTCATCCTAGGTAACACCTAACTCTAGGCAAAATAAAGTTTCTATAGGATTTTCAGATCTATGTATCTGAGAGAGAGGCCAGTTAATCCAGAAAGTAATAAAACCACAGTTTTTGAGGTCAAGATAGACCACGATATTACTGTGGTGGAATAGATCTCTTCAGGATCGTATTTAAAACATTAAGCACCTTTGGCTTTTCTTGGACATAAAAAGCTCCAGATTTTATTGTGGTAGAGGGTACATATGTGTTTTAACTGCTCATCTCCAGTTCTATTCTAAATGATCATATTTCAATTCCATTAAAAGCTAATGAAGCTGGACCAGCACTGTAACTACCTTTACTATAAACAGCAGAAATAACTAATGAGGAGCCCTTCATGGGACTCAAGGTATAAAGGTAAGAGACAGTAATTTTGGAAATTCTGGAGCTATTCTGGCCATCACTTTTAGAGAAAAGAGTCACACATCCTCTATCTATAATATTGGCTCCATGGAGCTATATTCCTAGTAGATGAAAAAGATAATACGCAAAATTATCAAATACGAAAATAAGCATACATTTAAGATGCTTAAACTGCAGATAGATTTATTAAAACATTAATATATGTTGTTGCTCTTTGCATTACAATGTGGGGTCCATTTCCTTTACTTTTCCTAAATATACTAAAAAATTGTGGGGATTTTTATAAAATGATGTAGCACTCAACCCAGAGTCATGTATACAATAATTGATTAATAAATTCATGTTGCAATAATAAAATGCAATGATTACAGATTGTCAGATGCAAAGAAGCATAGGGATAACAAAAGCACGTGACTAGCATAATATCACTAAGGAAAAGGAAGACATGGAAAGGTTCACAAGAGGTACAGACAATAAAGGCAAATACTATTGCATACATAATACTTGTGTTAGACTGGGTTCTCTAGAGAAACAAACACCAGTAAAGCTTATAT
>NW_006921929.1:469496-497179 GCF_000298275.1 Orycteropus afer afer
GTAGCAGGGACAGGAAGCAAAAATTTTTTGAGTGGGTCACTAGGGTTAATAGTGAGTGGTACCACTCCTGTTTCCACCCCTTGGTTCCTGGACCCTTGAATCCTGGCTATTGGAGAAAAAGAACTATATACAGGATGCTGGTTTAGAGCACATACAGCCTCCTGGAGAACATTGTCCCAACCCTTCAAGGTATTGCCACCGAGCTCGTGCCATATTTGTGTTTTTAAGAGGCCATTCCATCGTTCTATCAAGCCTGCTGCTTCAGGATGATGGGGAACATGGTAAGACCAGTGAATTCCATGAGCATAAGCCCACTGCCACACTTCATTTGCTGTGAAATGAGTCCCTAAATCTGAAGCAATGCTGTGTGGGATACCATGATGGTGGATAAGGCCTTCTGTAAGTCCACGGATGGTAGTTTTAACAGAAGCATTGTGTACAGAGAAGGTGAATCCATATCCAGAATAAGTATCTATTCCAGGAAGAACAAAACACTGTTCTTTCCATGATGGAAGTGGTCCAATGTAATCAACCTGCCACCAGGCTGCTGGCTGATCACCCCGAGGAATGGTTCCATATCATGGACTCAGTGTTGGTCTCTGCTGTTGGCAGATTGAGCACTCAGCAGTGGTGATAACCAAATCAGCCTTGATAAGCCGGAGTCCATGTTACTGAGGTCAGACATAACCTCCATCCCTGGCACCATGTCAACTTTGTTCATGAGCCCATTGAGCAATGACAGGAGTAGCTGGGGAAAAAGGATTGTTGGTTTCTACTGAACGTGTCATCCTAACCACCTGATTGTTAAAGTCCTCCTCTGCCGAGGTCACATTTGGTGGGCATTCACATGAGACACAAATACCTTTACTCCTTTGGCCCATTCAGAGAGATCTATCCACATACCTCTTCCCCATACATCTTTATCACCAATCTTCCAATCATGCTCCTTTCAAGTCCCAGACCATCCAGCTAAGCCATTAGCCACAGGCCATGAATCCATATATAATCACACAACTGGCCATTTCTTATTCCATGCAAAGTGAATAGCCATATGCATGGCTCGAAGTTCTACCCATTGGGAAGATTTCCCTTCACCACTGTCCTTTAAGGAAGTCTCAGAAAGGGGCTGCAGTGCCACTGCTGTCCATTTTTGAGTGGTGCCTGCATATTGCACAGAACCATCTGTAAACCAGGCACGAGTTTTCTCTTCCTCAGTCAACTGATCATAAGGAACTCCCCATGAGGCCATAGGTGCAGAGTGGGACAGGGATGGTAATGTGACTGGAATGGAGACGATAGGCATTTGGGCCACTTCCTCATGCAACTTACTTGTGCCTTCAGGTCCTGCTTGAGCCTGATCTCTGATATATCACTTCCATTTAATGATGGGGTGCTCCTGTGCATGCCCAACTTTATGACTCTGTGGGTCATAAAGACAACACCCAGTTCATGATGGGAAGCTCAGGCCTCATGATGACTTGGTGGCCCATGGTTAGGCATTCAGTCTCTACTAAAGCCCAGTAACAAGCTAAAAGCTGTTTCTCAAAAGGAGACAAGTTATTTGCAGAGGATGGCAGGGCTTTGCTCCAAAACCCAAAGGGTCTTCATTGCGATTCACAAATAGGGACCTGCCAAAGGCTCCAAACAGCATCTCTATCTACTACAGCCACTTCAAGCACCATTGGATCAGCCAGATCATATGGCCCAAGTGACAGAACAGCCTTCATGGCAGCCTGAACCTGTTGCAGAGCCTTCTGTTGTTCTGCAACCCACTCAAAACTAGCAGCTTTCTGAGTCATTTGATAAATAGGCCTCAGCAACACACCCAAATGAGGGATATGTTGCCTCCAAAATCCAAAGAGGCCCACCAGATGTTGTGCCTCCTTTTTAGTTGTGGGGGAAGCCAGATACAATAACTTATCCTTCACTTTAGTAGGAATATCTCGACATGCCCCACACCATTGGACCCCTAGAAATTTCACTGAGGTGGAAGGTGCCTGAATTTTTTTTTAGTTAATTTCCCAACTTCTAGTATGCATAAGTCTCACCAATAAGTTTAGAGTCATTGATACTTTTTTCCTAGGTCCAATCAGCATAATGTCATCAACATAATGGACCAGTGTGATGTCTTGTGGAAACGAAAGGCGATCAAGTTCCCTACGGACTAAATTATGACATAGTGCCGGGAAGTTGATATACCTCTGAGGAAGGACTGTAAAAGTATACTGTTGGTCTTGCCAACTGAAAGCAAACTGCTCCTGATGGTCTTTTGAAATTGGTATTGAAAAAAGTGCATTGGCCAGATCAATAGCTGAATACCAAGTACCAGGAGATGTACTAATTTGCTCAAGCAATGAAACCACATCAGGAACAGCAGCTGCAATTGGAGTCACCACCTGATTAAGTTTATGATAATCTACTGTCATTCTCCAAGATTCATCTCTTTTTTGCACAGGCCAAATAGGTGAATTAAATGTGGATGTGGTGGGAATCATCACCCCTGCATCCTTCAAGTCCTTGATATTGGCAGTAATCTCTACAACCCCTCCAAGGATGTGATACTGCTTTTGGTTTACTATATTTGTAGGTAGAGGCAGTTCTAATGGCTTCCACTTGGCTTTTCCTACCATAATATCCCTTACTCCACATGTCAGGGAGTCAATGTGGGAATTCTGCCAATTTCTGAGTATATCTATTCCAATTATGCATTCTGTCACTGGGGAAATCACTACAGGATGGGTTCAGGGACCCACTGGACCCACTGTGAGATGCACCTTAGCTAAGACTCCATCAATAACTTCACCTCCATATGCCCCCACTCTGACTGGTGGGCCACAATGTCTCTTTGGGTCTCCTGGAATTAGTGTCAATTCAGAGCCAGAGTCCAGTCATCCCTGAAAAGTCTGATTATTTCCTTTTCCTCAATGAACAGTCACTCTCGTAAAAGGCCTCAGATCCCTTTGGGGAAGGGTAGGAGAAAGACTGACATCATAAATTTTTGGCAATGTGATGGGGTCCTTTTTCAAAGGGACCTGGCCTCCCCTTCATTCAATGGGTAGTGGGTCTGTAAACTGACTCAAGTCTGGGAAATGATTGAGAGGTCATGACTCTGTATTTTGGCGATTCAATCTAGGTTGCTGTTCACGTGACCTAGAATTCTTCTGTCTATACAGATCAAGTAAATATTTAGTAGGCTTGTTATATATTTCACTACTAGGAACACCATGAGCAAGTAGCCAATGCCATAATTCCACATGTGTCAGACTATTCTGATTAGTGTTCTGACTCTGCTGTCCATTATGGTAACCATGCCCACCTTGCTTTTGTCGATTAACTGCTGCCACTTGGCCCCTACTACCACAGGGTCCAATCAGCCCCATACTATTAAGTGTCTTAGTTCAATTAGGGCAGTTCCCACTGTCAAATCAGGTTTACATAAAATAACAATCATAGCAGTCTTCTAGGATGGTGGAGCTCCCTTCACAAATTTATTCCTCATGGTACTGGTGAAAGGCGTGTCTTCTGCACTCTCCATTTCTGGTTCTAGGGGTCTAATCTGATAAATCCATTCTAACAGGCCAATTTACATAAGCCTCTGGATACCTTCTTCTACATTATACCAAGGCAGGTCTGGTACTTCAACTTGACTTAAGGTAGGCCACCACATAATCCATGCCTCAGTAAACCAACAAAATAAACTATTAGATCCTTTCCTAACCTCTCGAGCTGAGACACTGAATGAAGAATCCATACTTAGTGGGCCTACATCAATAAACTCAGACTGATCCAGTGTTACATTCCTTGCACCATTATCCCACATCCTCAGTAGCCATCCCCATACATATTCTCTAGGTTTCTGTCTGTACATGTTAGCAAGATCAAGTAGGTCTTTTCAGGTATAGCGCACCACCTCCTCAGTCACACTTTCTATTTCACCTTTTGGGGCTCGCTTGGACTTAACTTTAGTTATCGGTCTGGCAGCAACAATGGGTGGTTGAGACAGTCCCTGAGAGCATTCAGGAATGTCTTCCATGGCCTCTGCCTCAGGTAATGACCCAGCAGGACTGGTTTGGCTAGTCCCATCAATCTGAGGGGATAATGGTTTTACAGTAATCCTTTCAGATGGGAGGGATTCAACAGAATTTACAGGCTCCATATCCTGATCTTCCTGATTATCTGTTCATATGTCCCTATTCCAGGTTTCAGGATCCCATTTTTTTCCAATCAACACCCTCACTTTTATGCCAGACACCATTCTGGATTGGCAATTTAATTGGTGTTGTATTTCAGCCACCCTTACAATAAGATTCTGGGTTTGGTTTCCAGCAATATGAGCTCTGTTACTAGAAGATATAAGGCTTTCTTTCAGAGCACAACTGGAAGCACTGAGGTCTTTTATGTGGCGCTTAAGCTCAGCAGCTCTGAGCTCATCTTGTTCTTTCACCACTTTGTCTAGTGTAAATAGGACCAACCAACCAGTTTCTTTATATTCCTCATGCTGAAAAAATTGCATAAAAGTATCAAATATCTGATCACCCAGAACATCACTTCTCATAAGTACTTGATCTATTGGTGGTGCTGTTTCGTGTATTAATTTTACCACCTCATGCCACAGATTAGCAAGGCCCTCTTTACTAACAGATGCAGGGTCACTAGTGTCTTTAAGATTAATCAAACTGGAGAATCAATTTAGAAAGCCCATTCTTATGATTTTATCTTTCCAGAATTACTCTTGGTACCAAATGTGTTAAACTGGGTTCTCTAGAGAAACAAAAACCAGTAAAGCTTATATATATATGTATATATAGAGAGAAATTTATCTTAGGAAAATGGCTCACATACTTATAGAAGCTGGCAAGTCCAAAGTTCCTGGATCAAGTGCCAAGCTGGAGGCTCTTCCTGGCTCTTGCAACCACAGAGGCTGAGGAGCTCAAGGCGGGCAGGCAGTACACTAGCTGTTGACTCCAACAAATGATGAATCCAAGATCTTCAGGCTGAATGGTGGACTGCTCACTCATGGACAATTGTAGGCAGTACAACAGAATCCGGATCCACAGAAGAATGTCTCTCTTCCCAGGATGTCCTTGGATATACTGGAAGTAGGCCACACCCCTAGGGAAACTCCCTTTCAACAGATTGGCCACTCAGAACATAGTTATCTGATCCCATCATGGGAACAACCACACCACAACACCTCAAACCACACAGAATTGTGGTCCAGCCAAGTTGACACACAGCTCCCAACTATCACAATACTGCATTATCAGTAGCAGCAAACACTAATCTATGGGTGGAAACATAATTTGACAGGAAGAAAATCAGAAGAACTAGATGGTGCCCAGCAACCAATGTCAAACATTTGGAAAGGGATCAAAATCGAAGATTGGGGATAGAGTGGGGGGAAAACATGGAAAAAAACTCAAAATCACAAAAAAGACTAGGCTTATGGGCCTGAAAGAGACTAGTAAACCCCCTGAAAATATGGCCCTGAGTCATCCTTCAGGCCTTGACTTGAACTCACTCCCATGGCTTAACTCTTAGCCAAACAATAGACAGCCTACAAGTTGAACACCCATACCAGGGAGATATCGGCCTTAGAAAAACGCATTGGCCAGATCAATAGCTGAATACCAAGTACCAGGAGATGTACTAATGGGAGATCAGAAGGGCAGCATTTGAGCAGAGAGAAGGGCAAGGAGACAGGAATGCATAGGTGAGAATGACACAGAGGAAGGACAACCACATGGAGGAGGTAGGAGGAGAGATGTTACACTGCAAGGAATGAAATAGCATCACAAAACAAAATGTGTATGAACTATTGAATGTAAAACAAATTTGCTTTCATCCAAATCCCAATAAAAAGTTAATAAATAAATAAATAAGGTACAAAAGCACTCACCTCTCAGGATTGCTGTGAAGATTAGATGTGGTAACAGCAAGGGACATGGCACACAGTAGGTGTTCCCATTTTTACCCTGTCAAGGTCATCTTTCTGGCATCTGTCATTCATCCCCTGTGGCTACACAACACTTTGCACATTTGTATGCTTTGTTTCTGAACAGTAAGTGTTAGAGTTTTGTAAAAGTGAAAATAAAGTTACACCGTGTGTGTGTGTGTGTGTGTGTGTGTGCATAGTGAAATAAAGGGGGCTTTCAAGACCGTGAACTTGGATTCAAATATTTCCTACATAAAGAAACTATGTGATCTTGGGCAGGTTATTTAATTGTTTATCACCTCACCTGTAAAATTATGCCTATAATTAATAGAGCCATTACAATAAATTTCTAAAATATTCCTGGCATCAGCACTTGTGTCCTTCAGCAGTGGATATTAAAAAGTATGTTAAATCAAATAAACCAATCACAAAAGAATAAATATTATAAGACTTCCCTTATATAAAATGACAATAAGATACCAATGTATCTTATTTTGTATAAGTTTATTAGTGGTTACAAGGGATGAGGAGAGGAAAAAGGAATTATTGCTTATGGAGTACTGAATTTCAATTTACAGCAATGGAAAAATCACATTGATAAAGGGTAGGTTTGCACAACTGATTAATGAACTTGCTGTCAATAAATTGTATACCTGTAAAAAGTTGAATTGGCAAAAGTTGTACGATATATTTACAAAAAAAAAAAAATAGCAGCCAAGGCTGCTTATGGGAGCTCTGGTGACGTAGGGCCTAATGTACGTGACTGGTAACCAAAAGGTTGGCAGTTGAAACCTACCAGCCACTCCTTGGAAGGAAGTTAGGGCAATTTACTTCTGTAGAGATACTGCCTCAGAAACCCAAGGAGCGGTCGCTATGAGTTAGATCCAACTCCACAGCAGTGAGTCTGGCTTTGGTTTTTTTGAAGATTGCTTATGTATAACTAAATGTACCACAGAATTTGTTTTTTTGGTTTGGAGTTTAGGGTTATGGTTTTCATGGGACATACCAGTTAATTGTCCTAATGTTGTATTTAGTGCTTTTCTACCTCCTAGTTCACTGTACAGTGTCTGGGGTCTTTAAAACTTTCAAGTGACCATCCAGGTACAACGATGGGTCTCTATTTACCTGAAGCAACAGAGGAAGAAGAAGAGTCAGAAATAGGAGGAGAAAATGAGATGTGTGTCTAACTGCCTCTATGAACAACTGTTCCCTTTCCCATTAAATCAGAAGAAAACTGGGTTGTGCCTTACTACCATTATGAATATTTTGATCAATGTTTCTATAGATGAAAATTGATTAAAAGAGGGAAAATGTAGAAAAGAATTTCAAATTGTTACAGAATCCAGTCTTTCTGAAGCCATGAGAGGTTGTACAAATGCTGGAAAACTATTACCCTGGCATAATCTTTAAAACTTAAACAAAAATTTGCCTCCCTGAAGTCTTCTTAAAACCAAATGTTCATTTAGTCTTAACTGGTAAAGAATGTTTACCTTAGCATTCTGCTCTTTTAAGATATATCTATATTGGATCAAACTGACAACAGTAACTGGAAAATTTAGATAAGAAACTTAGGGAGAAGTGAGTTTCTGCTAATGAGGGAGGAATAACTCAGAAAAAGAAAGTGAGAATGGTTGCACAATTCGAAGAATGTAATCAATGTCACTGAATTGTATGCATCGTAATTGTTGAATTGGTGTATGTTCTACTGCATATATTCTCATTACAGACAAAAAAGTAAAAGAAATTAAAATCATAGCAGCAAATGATAAGTGACCATCTCAAGATCCTACAACTTGGTAATGGTTTCTTTTCTAGTTCTTCATTTTTGTTCATTATGCCATCTAGCTCCTTGTTCTCTTGATACAGGAAATAATTACTTGATCCAGTAAATAAATCTGAATAGTTACAATAGAACTTTTCTAGATCAAGGATACCACATTGGTCAAATATTATGCAGATACTAAATTTATTGTTTTTGCTTTGTTTTTTAATTTAAGGTTCCACCACTTTTCTGTCAGTTTGTCATATTGTGGTGGCTTATGTGTTGCTGTGTGGCTGAAAGCCATGCCACTAATATTTCAAATACTAGCAGGATAAGCCATGGTAGGAGGCTTCAGTGGGACTTTCAGACATAGACAGACTGAGAAGAAGGATGGGTCATCAACTTCTGAAAAAAATTGGTCACTGAAAACCTTATGAATAGCAGTCAAACGCTGTCTGGTACATTACTGGAAAACTCTATGAATAGCAGTGAATCATGGTCTGATATAGTGCCCAAACATGACCTTGTCAGATTGGAAGACATTCAAAATATGACTAGGGAAGATCTGCCTACTTAGTGAAGAGTAGATCTTAATGATGTGGCTGAAGTTGTCTGGACCTTCATTTGCCGATGAGGTATGACTCAAAATGGGAAAAGACAACTGGACACATTCATTAGTAATTGGAACATAGACTATAGGAAGTGTGAACTAGGAAAATTAGAAGTTGACAGAAATAAAATGGAACACATAAAGACCAATATCTTAGGTATTAGTGAGCTGAAATGAACTGGTATTAACCACTTCGAAACAATCAGATGGTCTACTATTCCTAGAAGGACAAATTGAAGAGATATGGCATTGCATTCATTATCAAAAGGAACATTTTAAGATATATCCTGAAGTACAATGCTGTCAGTGATAGATTAATATTCATGCACCTACAAGGAAGACCAGTTAATACTACTAGTATTGAAATTTATGCATCAAGTACTAAAGACATAGATGAAGAAATTGAAGATTTTTATCAAACTTCGCAGTCTAAAATTGATCAAATATGCAATCAAGATGTATAGATAATTACTGGTGATTAGAACACAAAAGTTACAAACGAAGAAGAAAGATCAGTAGTTGGAAAATATGGTCTTGATGATAGAAATGACACTGGAGACTGCATGATAGAATTTAGCAAGACCAATGACTTATTCATTGCAAAGACCTCTTTTTCTTTAAAACAACTTAAATGTCAACTATACATGTGTACCTTGCGAGATGGAATACTCAGGAGTAAAATTGACTATATCTGTGGAAAGAGGCAACGGAGAAGCTCAGTATTTTCAGTCAAAACAAGGCCAGGAACTGACTGTGGAACAGACCATCAATTGCATGTAAGCAAGTTCAAGTAAAAGCTGAAGAAAATTAAAATCATTGCACAAGAGACAAAATACAATCTTGATTATATCCCACCTGAATTTAGAGATCATCTGAAGAATAGATTTGGTGCATTGAATACCAATGACCAAAGACCAGATAAGTTGTGGGATGCCATCAAGAACATCATACATGAAGAAAGCAAAAAGTCATTTAAAAGACAGGAGAGTAAGAAAAGAACAAAATGGAATTCAGAAGAAGGGTCTCTGAACCTTGCTCTTGAATGGAGAGTAGCTAAAATAAATGAAAGAAATGATGAAATAAAGGAGCTAAACAAATTTCAAAGGGTTGCACAAGAAGACAAAGTAAAGTATTATAATGAAATGTGCAAAGACCTGGAATTAGAAAACCAAAAGGGAAGAACATGCTCAGCATTTCTCAAGCTAAAAGAACTGAAGGAAAAATTTAAGCCTCAAATTATAATATTGAAGAATTCTATGGGCAAAATAATGAACAATGCAGGAAGCATCAAAAGAAGATGGAAAGGATATACAAACTCACTGTACCAAAGAATTGGTCAACACTCAACCATTTCAGAAGGCAGCATATTGGAACCAATGGTATTGAAAGAAGAAGTCCAAGCTGCACTGAAGGAACTGGTGAAAAGCAAGCCTCCAGAAATTGATGGAATACCCTTTGAGATGTTTCTGCAAATGGATGTAGTGCTAGAGGCACTTACTTGTTTAGGACAAGACAACTACCTGGCTTACTGACTGAAAGATATCAATATTTATATCAATTCCAAAGAAAGGTGATTCAACAGAATTGAAACTATCAAGCAATATAATTAATATCATAGGCAAACTAAAACTCTGAAGACAATTAAAAAATTGTTGCAGTAGTATTTTGACTGGGAATTTTCAGAAATGCAAGCTGGATTCAGAAGATGTGGAAGGAAGGATATCATTGCTGATTTCAGATGGATATTGGCTGAAAGCAAAGAACACCAGAAATATGTTTACCTCTGTTACTATGCAAAGGCACTGAACTGTGTGGATCATAACAAATTATGGATAACATCACCAAAAATGGGAATTCTAGAACACTTTATTGTGCTCATGACAAACCTGAACATAGACCAAGAGGCAGTCAGTAGTGCATAGTTTAAAATTAGGAAAACTGTGCATCAGGGTTATCTTGTCACCATACTTATTCAATCTGTATGGTGAGCAGATAATCCAAGAAGCTGGACTACATGAAGAAGAACATGGTATTAGAATTGGAGGAAGATTCATTAACAATCTGAGGTATGCTGATGACCTGACCTTGCTTACTGAAAGTGAAGATGATTTGAAGCACTTACTGATGAAGATCAAAGACTAAAGTCTTCAGTATGGATTACACTTCAACATAAAACAAAAATCTTCACAAAGAGAATGATAAGCAAAATCATGATAGATGGAGAAACATTGCAGTTGTCCAGGATTTCATTTTACTTGGATCCATGATCAGTGCCCAAGGAAGTAGCAGTTAATAAATCAGATATCGTATTTCACTGGGAAAATCTTCTACAAAAGACTTTTTTAAACTGTGAAGAAGCAAAGATGTCACTTTGAACACTAAGTGCACCTAAACCCAGTTGTGGTATTTTTAACAATACACTTAAGGTTACTGGCTTTCCCTTGAAATATCATGACAAAAATAAACACATAAAAACAAACAAGCAAGGAAAGATACTGGAAATGGCAATGTAGTGATGCTTTGGAGTTAATATAATTCTTTCTTTTTAAAATCATAGGCAGGACTTGACAGAAAAAAGTTTATGTTCTCTGGGATTTGCAATAAGCAGGCTGGGTTACATAGTATAGAAAAATACTATAAACTTACATGTTGTTATGTGCCATCGAGTCAGACCTGACTCATTGCGACCCCTCCTTGGGTTTCCAAGACAGTATCACTATGGAAGTAGATTGCCCCATCTTCCTTCCAAGGTGTGGCTGGTGGGTTTGAACCTCCAGCCTTCAGGTTAGCAGTCAAGTGCCTTAGGCACTATGCTACCAGAACTCCTATAAACTCATATACACTGAATTAAAAAAATATAAGACAGAAAAAATCATGTTCAGGGATTAATGACATTCTTAGAGGGCTATCGGTTAAATAACAATTATGAATAATTCATGTTATGCTAAGTTTACGGAGTTCTACGTTCCACTGCACTGATGAAAATTCAACAGACAAAGAACATGACTAATCCAAATATTAAGCTCTTCTATTATAAGCTTTGATCTTTGAAATCTATCTAAAATGATCCCTTCGTGGAAGCTTGGAGTTAGTCTCTCTCTAACCTGAAATAAATTGGATTCAAACTGTTCTGACCTTGAAATCTTTAACACAATTAGAAGGTATATGCGAAGCATCGGGTGTACATTAAAGAGACAATTCAGATGCTTGGAAAATAAAGTAAGAGCTCATTTCAAAAGTTCCCCTCAGAGCAAGTAGCTCTGTTGGTTTGATGGTGAAGTGTGGCTGGTAGGGAACCATTCGGGATATTTAGCTCAACAGGTTTTGCTTTACTACCCTGTAAATTCATAAGCAGTGATGATTTTGTGAACTTTTGTCTTTGATAAAGAAGTCAGCCAAGAGCTGCAGGTGCTGAAATCTGATGTGCATGTTCCTTGCTTGTTTACTTTAATGTGACTAAATAAACTGTATCATCTCTTGTGGTCTCTGCCCCACCGCCACAACCAGTTGGAAAAAAAGAAAGCGACTCATACTATAAGCAGCTGCTGGTACACTATCTTACAAGGGACAAGCCACAGATGTTTTCTAATGATAGTTTGCAACCCTCTAGGATTTGGTTTCTTTTAAGGAAGAAGTTAATCTTCTCTCTGTAGCTCTGTTTTTTATTATTGTGGTTTGTTTATTGTTTTCAGGTCACGCTGTGCAAGGATTAAGACATAATTTAAATGAAAAATTCTCTCCTGTTGGAAACATTACTATCTTCTTACTGGAATGATGCTCAGAAAAAGAGTTGGTGCTATAAGAAAGAAGCTGGATGACTAGAATGAGGGCATGGGGGCTAAGATATGGGGTTGGTAGGGTATGATATAATCACGAAGGTGGCCCCAGCACAGTGCTCAGGGTAGGGGCTTAATAATTCAAGGCTGTGTTTCCTATTTCTCTTTATACTGCCTGATTTATTTTTTAAGACTGAGATGAGGCACAATAAAAAAAAAATAATCAAAACACTCTTCTTTGTATTTTCATCTACAGGTTCTAACATAAATCCTTGAATACAAAAAATAGTAAAAAATGCTCATGAGATTGAACACTGAACAGTTTAGAAAGAAAATGAATAATTAAAGGAATTATGATACCTATGATTCAATTTGGACATAATAATAACTCCTTTCCTCCCCTACCCTTTTCAAGATATTGTTGTTAGTTACTATCAAGTTGGTTCTGACTTATGGAGACCTTATGCAGAACAGAATGAAACATTGCTCAGACCTATGCCATCTTCATGATGATTCATCATGTTTCAACACTGTTGAGGCTATTGGATCAATATTCCTCACTGCGGATTTCCCTCATTTTTATTGGCCACCCAATTTACTGAACTGGATATCATTTTTGTAGCAACTGATCTTTCTTAATGACCTGTACAAAGTAAGTCAAAGTCTCTCCATCCTTGCTTCTAAGGAAAATTCTTGTTTTTCTTTTAAGAATGATTTGTTCATTCTATTGGCAAGATACACTTCCAGTTATTATCCATCCTATGACCTGTTTTAGCTTCCACGTAGCACTGATCATGTTGTTTTTGTGTTTATTTACTTATTTGCTTTTTCTCTGTCTCCTCCTCTTCATCCCACTTCTCGTAGGAATATTAGTTCTGTGAAGCTAGGGGAATTTGTTTGGTTGGGATCTTATCTGACCTATTCACGGTGTATAGAAGAGTGCCTCTTCAGGTCCTAGAAGAGTGCCTTGCACTCAAAAAACAATCCAATACATATTCATCAAATAAATAGATAAGTTTCTTCTACAGTCTTGTCTTCAAGAATAGATTTCCCACTAGCAGTGCCATCATATAATTTATTTCCCATATATCAATTCTGACAATGAAGGAGGACACCATTAATAATTAGGCCAGGATGACAGGTTTAAACTTTATAAACTATTATTGAATGAATAAAGAACTGATTGAATATATGCATGGTTAGAATTCTGGAGGATTTCTAGAATTGAGCAGATATCAGGATGACAGAGTATTAAAAAACAAACAAACAAACAAAAAACCCTCTAAACGTCAAGAAAAAAATTTCTCAGATCTTCTCTGACCAGACCCTAAAAATTAGTTACAGGTGATTTATGACAGGTGACATATTTATGTGCAAATAGATACTTGTCAGATGATTTCCAAGTACTTTATGCAACTTGATTTCTCCAAGTAGTTAACATTCTCTACCTAATCCCTCTGTGCCTTATTTCACGTAATGACTTCCTTTAGGAAATCTTTTTTGTTTGATTGATTGTTTGTCTGTGTTTATTAGTCTAAGGATTAGAGAAAGGTTCATCTCAACTCCAACTCCAATTACTTAGAATTCTCCCATAATGGCATTCAGACCTGGGAAAGTTTTTGTTTTCTAGCAGAGTAACACAGTCTGTTAAGACTACAGCAGTAGCAGAACCCTTTGAAAAACTGAGGTTATATTTTAATACTGAACATACTATTTGGAGTATTATTATTTACTGGTGGTGGGTTGGAATAACAAGGTAATCTGTTATATTTCAGTGACTTGGTACGGTGGCAGAATTAAGACAAACAGGCAAAAATCACAATAAGCAGATCTCTGTCTCTTTGCATTGAGCAGGTTCTTGAGTAATAAAAATACCCAAGAATCTACTTACTCAGGCAGAAAAAGGGGAAAATAGGGGCTGGTTTCCTTTGGAGCTTGCACACCAGCCTGTATAGTCTTGTTGTTGTTGTTATGTGCCGTTGAGTCGGCCCCGACTCATAGCGACCCCTCCTTGGGTTTCCGAGGCAGTATCACTACAGAAGTAGGATTGCCCAACCTTCCTTCCGAGGAGTGACTGGTGGGTTGGACCGCCAGCCTTCTGGTTAGCAGTCAAGTGCTTTAGCCAGTATAGTCTTAACTTTGAATTTTTCTCCTATAGTACAAACCACTTGGGCAATATCAAATGTTAACTGAAATTCTTCCATGTGCCAGTGCTTTATGAGCACTGGGAAGAATAGTTCATGAAGTAACCAAACAGGATATTTGATTTTTTAAAAAGATAGGCATTAAAATGATTGAAATACACATATGGTAAGTCATAGACACAGTAGTGGAGGGTGATGATGAGATATTCCATGTAAGGAAAAGTATCATGGTGGAAAAAAAGCACTCTGCCATCAAAGATGTGACTGGAATATGGTCTACTGAAGCAGAAGGAGTCATCAGGAGGGTAGAGGGTGATAGGGATAGAGAGAGGTAGGGACTGGTAAAACCCTGCAGGTCCTTGTGGACCATGCTCATAATACAGGAGTTCATCCTTCTTCCATTTTCTCATGTCACCACTTATGAATATGAGGGCCACATATCCCAGCAGAGGTCTTCAAGGACAAGACTGCAGTATTATGGCTGTAGGCTAACCAGGGTAGGCCACCTCTAGACAGAGGAAGAAAAGATTGTTCACCTCTCATTTGTGAGTCTTTGGTGAACTAATAAAGATGTGATATTGCCTATTTATTTGTTTCCTTACTGTGTTTTGTCCCTCAATTAGATTTTAGACTCCATGAGAATAGAGGGAATTTGTGTGTGTGTGTGTGTGTGTGTATGTACTATTAAATAACCAATGTAAAGAACTATAACTGTGACCTAAATATTCATTTAATGGATAAATAATTTTGTGAAAGTACTTGATCATATTTGCATTTAAAAATTATTAGTTAGGCTATGACTATAGTGTACATATTTTGAATAAGGTATAAGGATAAGATGAAAGTGTGAGATAAGGGTTATGTTGTTGTTGTTGTTGTTATGTGCCGTCGAGTCATACCTGACTCATAGCGACCTCTCCTTGGGTTTCCGAGGCAGTATCACTACGGAAGTAGGATTGCCCAACCTTCCTTCCGAGGAGTGGCTGGTGGGTTTGAACCGCCAGTCGTCTGGTTAGCAGGCAAGTGTCTTAGCCACTATGCTACCAGAGCTCTTTAATGGATTCCAGGAAGGCTCCAATAACACTCTTTAATACATGTGTGTAGGAGATGGAGGTGGAAATGAATACATACTAAATATCACTATGTGTCCATCTCTATGCTACGTGCTTTCACATGCTTCATCTCATTTAATTCTCCAATGAACTCAAGCCTCTATAATGAGTGTTAATTTAATTTTACACATGAAGAAGCTAAGACTCAAAAAGATTAACTTCCCCAAACAGCTGCAATTTAAACATAGATTTATTCAACATCTTTTTCCTAAGACTTACCATTTAGTTTCCTAGGATTCTTTGTAGGCTCTGAATTGGGGAGGAAATGGCATATTTCTATTTCTGGATATTGTGATTTTCACATTTTCATTGGATGTGATGCTTTTTGCAGCAGTAGTTGTCAATTTCCCTTAGTCACATTCACCTAATACATACATATCCTGGTTACTGTTTTCAGGTCAGCCTTCTTTAGTATCTTATGGATGAGTTCACAAATGAGTTCCTCTTCCATACTTAGCCCTGGCTCAGTTCCTTAGACAATCCTGACTAAGGCAGAAAATTATCAATGACCCTGCACATCCTTTTGCAAAAAGTTTAGAAATAAGGATACTCACAACACTTCTAGAAAACTAATTCTAAATATCTTTGGTTGGCAGGTTCATGCTTCCTCCAACTTGCAGTTCTTCATCCCATCTCTTTTCCCACCCAGTGCCTGACCAGATGCCAAGATTTCTTCATAAGTCCCTACTCCAAACTTTTGCATTTGCCTTATAGTGAATCAGACTCATAGTTGAGGACTAGAGTTCTACTTTGAACTACAGTTTGTGCTTTCCTGCTATGATCTTAATGGTCCCTCTCTCATGAATCCATGACTTAGTCCCTACTTTCACCTTATTGTTGGAGTGTAACATATGTTTCTATTTGTCTAGCTTTTGATTATCATTTCTGAATTTCTTGCCATCAAGCATCCCTTACTCACTGAGATCCTACCTAGTACCTTGTGGCAATGATTGCTACCTATTTGCCAAAGATTCATACTGCATTTCCTCAATAGAATCATCATGGTTGAGAAGTGGATGGCAATCCAGAAACTATATTTCCTGCACTGTCACCCTGCAACTAGATGGGGATATGTGACTAGATTTTGTCTTTTGGAATACAGATGAAAGAGAAATACACAACTTCTAACCTGGTCCATAAAAACCTCCACAGAGGCAGCTGAATGTCAACATCCAGACACTCGGTTAATGTTAAAGTAGTACAGTCTCTAAAAATTGTGTCCTTGATTGACTTTTGCAGCAGAAATTGTCCCTCCCAATCAACAAGACTTTATGCAGGTGAAAAACTAGTCTCTAGTCTCTTATCTAAAGCCATAGTGTTCTGGGGTTTAACTGATACAGTAGCCTTTTTGTCTTCTTCTTCCAAAAAACACTGAATCTAACATTTTTTGAAAAGATTGAGCTTTTAACTTTTGAATAAACACAGTCTCACAGATCCAATGTTTTCTCTGTAGACTGCCACTATCATCAGGTCAGTTTCTCAACTTCTGCCTAGCCCTAAGCCCTAAAGGACAATTATGAGCCATATTCTTTCTCTCTTCACCTTCTGGATGGCCTTCATGTTACTTTCAGCTGACCAGTATGCCTTATTCCCATTTATCAGGCTATGTTATTCTGAAAAGGAGCTCTGGTGGTGTAGTGGATAAGGCATTTGGCTGCTAACTGGAACATCAGTGGTTCAAAGCTACCAGCTGCCCCATGGAAGGAAGAAGGGAAAATCTATTTCCATAAAGGTTTACAGCCTTGGAAACCCAATGGGGGTTACTGGGACTCTGAATTGATGCTACAGCAATGTTTTTGGTTTTTTGCTTTTTGTTATACTGAAAGATATTCAAGATTAAGTCTTTTAGAGTAAGCAAATACAGGAAATTCAAATACCTCCACGGCCACAACTTTGTGAACACTGTGTCCAAGCTGTCCACCCTGAGAGCTGACAGTTGACCACACATTCCACCAGGCAGTTAATGCTCATTCTCTGGGGTTTTTCCAAGTTACGCTGCAAAGAGAAATCAAATGTGATTTCACTAGAGAGGAGATTCCTGTTGATACTGTTCAAATGACATGTTATTAAATAAAGGATCAGTCAGCTAGGAGGACCTAATAAAAAATAGAATAAGGCATTCATCTACATTTAAAAGGTTTTAGCAAGTGACCTTAAAATTGGTAGCCTGTATTCTCCATGTTCCTTTCAAAAGGAGAGGAAAACAAGTGATGGAATGAGAGGATGGCATGGAAGGGATTCTCCAGCTTCAGTGTGCATGTGATCGCATGAGGGGACTTCTTTAAATAAAGATTCCCACTGCAAAGATGTGGGAATTTCAAGAGGTTTTAACTGCTTGGAGTATGGCCAAGAATAACATTTTTAAAAGAAGTATGGCATGAGAGTCTATAGTCCACACTTTGAGAGACACCGGAAGAGAAGAATAGAAATTCGTGATAAAGTAGGCAAAACAAATCAAAACAAATAAAATAGCTGGCTTCTTAGCAATACATAAACATGTACAGCATGTAGTATGGCATTCAAATGGAAGACAGATAAATGATAATTGCAGCAGAATATCACCTTCTGAATGTGTCCCAAACAAATCTGCTCAGCAATTGACAAACAAGCACCAAACAAGGCAATGTAACCTACTCTTTTCACTATTTCCTCAACAACATTGATTAAAATTGCCGATGATTCTTTTTTGGAGAGAAAGACTGTCCTTAATTCTGAGATAATAACCTTTCTAAATTTTGGCAAAAAAAAAGAAAAAAAAAAACACAAGAAACTTTCTCATATGGATTTATAAGAAGCCCTGGTGGCATAGTGGTTAAGTGCTCAGCTTCTAACCAAAAGGTTAGTGGTTTAAATCCACCAGATGCTCTATGGGAGAAAGATGTGGCAGCCTGCTTCTGTAGGGTTGCTATGAGTTGGAAGCAATTTTACAGCAATGGGTTTGTATTTTGGCGTTTGGTATATGAAAATTGATGGTCACCATAGGTACATTTTGTCCTTTGCTGAATACAAATTTGTCATATTTTTTTGATTAAATCCTAAACTCTAGATTAGACCTGTCACTCAGTTTCTTGGATCCTGAGAAAACAGGAGGCTATGTGACACAGAAATCTGTCCTGTTGCCAGCACGGAACCAGGAGGATGCCACAGTTCTAATTTCAGGCACTACTGGCAGGTTGACAGTACATAGAGAACTCTAAGCTAAAAGCTAGCTAGGTTAGAAAAACAAATAAAATAGGAATAAAAATAAAATCACAAGCCATCTCAAGTTTATAACAAAGATCAGTTAGGCTTAAAACAGAATCACAGTCTTAATCATAGTAGAAATTTGTCCCACAGTTCAATGTTTTCTCTGAAACAACCATTAAAGCAAAATGTACAAAGTTACTAATAGCTTAGAAAAGTTATATCAAAACAAAAACAAAAGAAAACTTCACTGCCATAGAGTCGGATCCGACCCATAGCGACCCTTCTTTGGGTTTCCAAGGCGGTATCACTATGGAAGTAAATTTCCCGATTTTCCTTCCAAGGAGTGGCTGGTGGGTTTGAATTGCCAGCCTTCTGGTTAGCAGTCAAGTGCCTTAGGCACTATGGCTAAGTTATAGAAAATTATAGGTGAAAGAATAAATCATCTGAGAAATCAGTCATAACCAACACAGGAAGAATGATGAAAAAAATCTGCTCTAGGAATTTATGAAAAGCTTAACATTCAACACATGTTAAATGTTAGCAATGTATACACTATGTTGAAATTAAAGATTGAAGAACGATTACTTGCCAAGTGGGCAACTTCTTGAGAGGCAGAGTCAGCGACATAAGATGCTAAAGTAATTTGGTGATACCTTGTAAACCATACCTGACCCTGCATTCTTTGATTTCAGAATTCTATGGGACATCTAATTTCATATTATCTGGTCACAGTCTTGGTGTCCTGGTTTATGAGTGCACCATCAGTTTAGAGGGCATGTTGTGAAAATACTTAACAAGAGTAAATAAGAATGGATGTTTAATAAATCTTATAGTGTGGCAACATGTGGTCATCTTTATTACTATTAAGCCTACTCCATGTGTGATTTTCATTTATACGTTAGGAAGAAAATGCCTACCTCTTTGAAACAGTTCTGAATAAAGTTTTTTTTTCCAAACTCCACACAATTAGTCACAGAAGAAAAAGAGTCAATAAACTTAAAAACTTCAGAACCCACTAATTTGAAACTTGATGGTCATGGCTTTAACTTAGCTTGAGAAAGAAAAGAAAACTGTGCTATTTATTTAACCATCATTTGCTGTGCAAATTAGCAGAGTATTCTAATAGCAAGTGGCAGTCTTTATCATATTAAAAGGGATCCAGCTCAAAAACCAAACTCACTGCCATCATGTTCATTATATATGCAAGTGAATCACTCACCTAATACCAAGAGTTATATCTAAATGTTAAAATTGCCCAGTCTTAAGAGTCAAATATAAGCAACTGAAACTCAATAATTCAAATTAAGTTCAAACTCAATGTATTATAGTAGTACTTCTTATTCTAATTGACCCTGAGCTGAAATAGGAAGAAATCACAGTCTTTGCTATCAATCTCAAATAACATGCAGGCTGAAAAACAATTTTAAGAGAAACAAAGCATTGGATCTTAGATACAAATATGAACAAATTACCTGCTCACACTGGTCCATAGCGACTGGCTTGCCATCACTGCGCACACAACTCAGAAGGCGGGTCCTGACGCCTTGTCCACACGTGGCATTTTCACTCAGCTGGCATATGCTCCACTCTACAGGCATATGATCATCCAAACTGAGCGTCAAAACCATGGCCATATGAGCAAAATACAACAAACTCTTGATTATCTGCATTGGTGGGGAAGGACAGTGTGTGCATAATCCTAAAACTGCTTCCAGGTGGATTTGAAAAAGCAGCATGCCATTGTTTTGTTGCAATAATAATAATGATAATAATAACAAAAATAAGCAAGTAAAAGTGAGTTGCTGGAAAAAAAATGAGTAAGCAAACAAAAAAGAATAAATTCATTGGCAGAAACCATCTCAGAGTTGGCTGGGTAGGAAAAGAAAGACACTAAACAGTATGTCAAAGAAAAAAGTTTGAAATCAACTGTTTGCTGGGGGAATAATCAAGATAGATAAAACCTCCCAGAAACAATGGCAGTCTTTGATGTAAACTTGAAAATGTTTTCCAAGAATAAATCCAATCATCAAAGTTATTTGAAATATTTGGTACAGTGAAGCCCAGAGAAGTATTCAGAAGGTAAAGAGTGAAAAACATATAGAACTGTATTAATTATTACAGAAACTCTTATTTTTCTAACTAGATCTATCATGAAGGAAAGCTTTGGCTAGTTTTGTTAGAAACTAGACAAATAACTGATGGTTAGAATAAATTATACTGCAATTTAGCTTAATTCTTTAAAAAAAAATAACTCTTATTGTTACTGTAGGTAGAAAGGAAGGTCATTGATCACATTGAATGAAAACATCTTTAAGGAGGTCTCCCACATTTAGTAGGTGACCTACAAGTTTAATAGAACAGTAAACCCATCTTTAGTAAGATCTGTCTATTATTGATATACTCTTTCAGTATAGCAAATTTCAATGCATTTCTGGGAAATTACTATTAAAACCAAAGATCTGAAATCTCTTTATCTAATGAAATAGGAAAAATAGACCTGGTTATAGAACAGCCCCATAGAATTCACTCTGAGGCGTTCTACATGAAAAATCTCAGCAGTGCCTATGTGGCTGTAGGGAGATTTTTTCTTTTTTTCCAGGAAATGCTATTGCTTTGTCTCTGCAAGAAAGTAGAAGTATGTTCTTCAGTTTTGAATTCAGTGCTGAGACTTAACACAAAATTACATTTTGTGGCATTTGTGTATATCTGATGCTGCAGCTATTGGCAGGTAGTGGATCAATGTAACTAAAATCTTTTTGTATTAGACATTGACCACTGTGGTGCCAAGAATAAAATGTTACTGTCCAATCAAGCTCAGCATTCATCCTTAATGAAATTGATAGAGCAAGTACATGATAAGGGAGACTTTCTTAAAATTGAAAAATATAAAAGCTTAGAAAAGAGCTAAAGGAGCTTTGGTAGCATAGTGCCTAAGGCATTTGACTGCTAACCAGAAGGCTGGCAGTTCAAACCCACCAGTCACTCCTCAGAAGGAAGGTTGGGCAATCTACTTCCGTAGTGATACTTCCTCGGAAACCAAGGAGGGGGTCTATGAGTCAGGTCTATCTCAATGGCACATAACAACAGAAAGAGCTAAACTGTATAATATTATTACTACATATTTCTAAATGGTGAATTATTTTTGCTACTTAGTTCTTTTGTTTTAGTTTGTCATAGATTAATTCAACCTTATTCTGAAACTTTGCCACATCTTTCTAAGTTTGTTTTACTTCAGAACATCCATGCTGTCAAGAGGGGCATGCCAAGTGTGGTAGTTATATTTGTGTGTCAATTTGGCTGGGCCTGGTTGAGTGGCTGGGCAGCTGGATGTAGTATTACCCATGATGAGACTGGTAATCAACTCCATGGTGGAATCTCCTGTGAAGAGCTGAGTAGCTGCTTTAGGGATGTGGTCTGCTTCCTGTGTATAAGGAGAAGTCTTGGGAATGGTCTCTAGCTTATGGTACACTTGGACCCTGCATGTAGCTGTGCCATTGTTTAGCAGTCTGCCATGCTCTGCTGACCTTGGGACTTACAGTGGACTTCAATTAATGGCCTTCCATGTGGTTTGGTAACACCGGGACTGTGCCATTTTATTTGTCAACCTTGGGCTTGTTAGCCTCAGCAGTCAGTAGCTGCCTGAGTGAAGAGATGCCTCTAGCTTCAGTGGGCCAGGAGCAAGAGGCAGAGCTGAAGCCCAGGGTCGAGGGGCTTTTTCACCCAGTCCCTAGAGCCTGGCACTGTGAACTCAGACTTCTAGCCTCCCACATTGTAAGAATAAACTCCTGCTTGTTAAGGTCATCCCATTTGTGGTATTTACTTGTCAGAGTGCCACTAAGTAACCAGAACACCAAGAGTGGGCATGTCCATCATGGAAGGGACTCAGGGAAAGTCAAGTCCTTGGCCTTTCAAGAAACATTCCTACACATTCTATCTTAGTTCCTAATTTGGAGATTAAGAACACACACACACATACACACACTCCCATAGAACATGCTAAGGAAAATGACAGGTCATGGAGGTTCACTCTACCTGTTAGATTGTACTGGAACTGAAAGCAATTTTCATTAAGGAGGCAGGGCTGCACTTGTGAGTCTTCAGGACAAGTCCTTGAGCTCAGTGAGGGTCTCAGCAGATGGCGAGTTCTTATTTTCATTGTGTGAGGGTCACATGACTATAAACACCAAAGAGCAGGCAGAGTTTGTACACACATGGCTAATTGACAAATTACATATGATTAACTGAATACCTGCAGGTATATGTATAATAATATGTATAATAATAGGTAAGGGACTATTGAAAGGGTTAAACATAATAATTAGAGAATAAGTTATTCTATGAATCACTGTAAACCAAATACATAGTTAGTTTTTTTTTTTTTTTTTTCTCCATTTGTGACTTGTTCTTGCGCTGTGTTATGGTGAAGCTTACATCTCTCCTTTCCATGTATAATTAGGTTCATGAACACTATTTTCACCAATTAAAACACACTCTGTAATCTCAAATTCTGTGCCTCATTTCAATAATCAACTGTCATCAAGTTGATTCTGACTCATAGTAACTGTATAGGACAGAGTAGAACTGACCCAAGGCTGTAAATCTTTATGGAAGTAGATTGCCTCATCATTCTCCCTCAGAGTAGCTGGTGAGTCTGCTGACATTTTGGTTTGCAATTGAATGGTTTAACCACTGTGCCACCCAAACTTCTTCCCATATTGTAATAGATAAAGATATATTTAATGTTTAAATGAATAATAAAAAAAGAGGCAGCCTTTGTGCCTCCAGCTACTCAAAACAACCAAACTCACTGCCATTGAGTTAATTGTAACCCCAGTGGGTTTCCGAGGCTGTAAATATTCACAGAAGCAGACCACTTTAACTTTCATCTGTGGAACAGCTGGTGGCTCAATAGAAATAGCCACACAGAACACTATGATGAGAAAGTTATTTAAAAAAATCTCCAAACAGATTGCATAGAGAGGGAATTATAAAACCAAGATTGTCAATATACCAGAACTTGCTTGTTATCTGAGAGGCCCTCTGAACCTCAGGGGTGAGCCATTCTATCCGTTGCCTGTTTTGCAAAATAAGTGTATCAATCTCAACACCAGAGATCTCCAAATATCACTTTACCCATGAGTCCACATGTCCTATTATAGCCTCAGCTCCTTTAATGCTCTGATCCAGGTAAACCTGCCAGTAATATTTCAACAAACAGCTCAACTCCCAGTGGACCACCATCTCTTTTCTGGAGCACTCTTCTTATAATGTTCTACAAATTCTCCCCTTCCTTTGCTTCAGGATGCTAATGGAGGCTTACACCTTCCATAGCTCTCATTTTAATAGTACTATCCTCTCTTTCTTTTTGGCCAACCTTCTTCTCATACTCAGGAACTTCTTTCAAAGCATGTGCTTCCGGACATATGTAAATACACAAGTGTGTACATTTGTCACATTTGTCATTATGTTGTTATCCTTTGTTCCTTTTTTATTCTTCTATCTTCCTTTATAAACTCATTGAGGAAATGATGAACAATGGCATCTACTACTCATGTCACTCCTTGAAAATTTTGATATACTCAGAAGTTATTTAATAAACACCATAGAATAGTTACCACACAATTCTAGACTCAAAATCTAGAGAGGCAAAACAGCACCTAATTCATAGTGGGGGATGGAAGTCTGTGAATTATGATGCCCACCTTACCACTTCTATATTTCAGATGTTTCATTAGTTTTTTGAATCCTCTGTCATTGTCAGAAATTGCAGCAAGACACAACCTGTAAACTGAATCTTGGCGATTGATGATCAAAAGTATACTGTGGGATTGCACTGAAATATTCAGAAAAAAAAGGCCACTTTTCCCCCCATTATTTGAAAAGTTTGTTTGGAGCTGCTTGAAAAATATTTACTACCCATGTGACTTTATAGTTGCATAATATGGCAATACTTGTAAAGTAATTTTACATTTTAATTGTATCAAATTGTTTCTAGATGATCGAGAAGGGCCACTGAAACCAGGCAATTATTCTTAATTATCTACAAATGAATCTCATGTCAATTGCTTATTACAATTTTAACAATTAATTTGATTGTTTGTTCTCATGAGGAGGAATAAGAACTTAAATGATTTGCCAATAAAAGAAAACAAAGGTATCTTGGTAGATGTTCCTGATTAGTGCTCTATTGCATTTCTACCTTATAAAAAATCAATTAATGTTGGGCCAAATGGATATGTGTAAGAACTTATGTGTTTCTTAGTGTAGTTCATCAAATAATGTAAGAAAGAAACCCCCTCCCTCCACACATATGCACACATAAACAGGTGAAATTAATAGGTAACCTTGAAATCCACTTATTCTGTACCTTAGTTCCTAACTAAACCTAGGTGGATGAATTTGATGAGATTAAAGATTTACCTACATCAGATGTCATAATCTTCTTATTTCTAGGAGTCCCTGGGTGGTACAGATGCTTAGCACACTGACCACTAACTGAAAGGTTGGAGGTTGGATTCTACCCAGAGGTAGCCATTTTTCATCATTTCCAGAAGAAAGAGCAGGTTATCTACTTCCGAAAAACTGGCCACTGAAAACCATGCTGAGCACAGTTCTACTCTGACACACATCAGGTTCTCCAGGAATGAGAATCAACTTTAAGGCAACTGATCATTGCTATTATTTGTCTCTAAACTCGATGGCACATAACAACAAAACAACACAAATTTGCTGGAAATGTTTTTTAAATATCGGCTTGAACTCATCCCATTGCTCATACCATGTTTATCAAATGACAAAGTCATACCAATGACTTTGACAATCATTGACAGTAACACACATATAGAAAACCAATACTTCAACAACTCTGTTGTAACCTTTTGTCCGTAGACATTGGAAAAGTGGGTAGTATAAATGACTGATAGCCACACACAGTAGCCAAGCCAGTCTGAGGCAATATTTTCCTGTTCTAACTTATAAAAACTACTAACAAGTGATACATTGGTAATGTTGTTGTTGTTGTTGTTATGTGCCGTCGAGTCGGCCCCGACTCATAGCGACCCCCCCTCCTTGGGTTTCCGAGGCAGTATCACTACGGAAGTAGGATTGCCCAACCTTCCTTCCGAGGAGTGGCTGGTGGGTTTGAACCGCCAGCCGTCTGGTTAGCAAGCAAGTGTCTTAGCCACTATGCTACCAGAGCTATTTCTTTCTCTCTATCAGCTATTTAAAGGAAGTCCAGAAAATGATGAATTAGCCACAAGGGGGATGATGAGAGTTGGGCTAAGTAAAAAGAAAAGACAAAGGAGGTTTTATGTGGATACTCTCTTTACTGGATCAAGACTCCTCAAATACAAACCTGGATCTCCTCTTCCCTAGGTGTTTATGCCAAGACATACTGTCAATTTCCTAAATAAGGAAGTGAGAAAGTGATGTGTGGACAACTAAACCAAGGTCAAATGTGGACCAGTTTCATTATAAAGATCAAGGTTATATAGTTAAAATTTATTTGCTAGGGAAGGAAATGGCCAATAAGAACTAGTTAGTCTCTAGCACATAAATTCTTTTATGTACTAGTTTTTCTAATTTATTACCTTTGAAAACCAGCACTTACCCTTATGTTCAATCCTTCTTCATGACCTTGTACCTCGTATTCCTTCTGGAAGCAAGGCCTTAACCCTTTTCCCTGATCTGAGAATTTGTATTCATCCCTCAAAATGAAATAAGATGTCCCTTCACAGAGCCTCCTTTGGCTTCCTCAGTCCCATAATAAATGGAATTGCTCTCATCTAGTAAATATTTTCATTGTACTTGTACATGTATTGATGTGTGTATACTCTTTCCAATGGGCTATTTGAAATGAGAGCCCATGTCTTAATTTTCTTAGACATTCAGAGACTTTTACTGTGACTAGTACATAAACAATAAATTTGTTGTGTAGAATAACTGGATTCTTCTTGGTCCATCAGACTGAATTTTGGTAAGCTTCCATTAGCTGACAAATGATTGATCTTGGATAATGTCCTTATGTCATCACCCTGAATGTAAGGGTTTCCTGTAGGTCAGTATATCTGATCAAAAGAGAATCTTATCTTTTCCCTATTTTCATACATTTTCTATAAAATGTAGATGGCATTTCTAAGAATAACAGAATACATCATTCTATTAATAAAATATATCAACAAGTGAGCTTTAATTTACATACATGAAAGATAACAGATAATTTAAATATGAAGATTTATGTAAGTCCAAAAAAGGAGGTATAATTTGATATTTTGCTCACTAATACATAACAATTGACAATCACAAATTAAGTCTGGCATTCTTTCCAATTCTTGTGAATTTAAGTCACTCTGCAAATTTCTTTTTTGAGAAGAATGTTACCTTAAGGCCTGGCCTTGTCAGCTCCCATCAGACGTAGAAACCCAATGTTTGATTTCGTTACACGATATATCTGATAATTCTGAGATTGTCTCTCCCTTGTTTAGCTGTCCCCCTCTCTCTTTTTCATGAGGAAAAACATATACTTATTCTCTGAAGTTTAATTTTCTTATTTGGAAAAATTAGGTAAAACAATTTCACAAAAAAATCATTACAGTGGTGTGTAAGGCTTTTTTTTTTTTTTTTAAATAAAAGTCAAGCCTGATTCTCCAAGATTGACAGATGTGAGAAAATCTTTAGGGAAAAAAAAATATGGGCCTGCAGAATTGTTACTCATGACCCATTTTTTTTTTTTTTTATTCTTTCAGGGATTCTGAGAAATGTTGTCAGAAGTGAAGTAAAGGTTTTAATCTCTGCACATCAAAGTGCAACAGGGAGAGCAAAATCAAAAATATGTAAGACAATATTCTCAGTCAAATTAAGTGACAAGTTATACTTCAAAACTCTGAAAAAATGAGCAGGTGGGGCCTGAAAATTGAAGCTGTATGACCTGTGTGGTATCAGTGTCTGACAGGAGGAAGCAGAGGGTGAAAATGAGATACTGACAGCTCTAAGAATACCAAAAGGGAGAATCAAAGCTGAAACTTGGAGGAATATGTATGCCTTTGGAATACTAGGCCAAAATATTAGATGACTTATAAAGGGAAATCTAGGCAAAAATACTAAACAATTTATAAATGTAAGACAATTATAGAGTCATTAGACTTTTTGATAGGAAAATA
>NW_006921929.1:497320-505001 GCF_000298275.1 Orycteropus afer afer
CATATTTTTTAAAAAAGAAAAAAAAAAAACCTCTCATCTGGCTGAGTCTGACTCCTAATGATCCCCATTGGGTTTCCAAGGGTGTAAATCTTTATTGAAGTAGATTGCCCCATCTTCCTTCCTCGGAGCAGCTGATGAGTTTGAACCACCAACCCACATATAAACTGTTAATAACATGGAATAACTTAAGGAATATTATTTCTATGAGCCCTTTCTTAAAAATTTACTGGAGAATGACTTTTAGACATCCAAAATGACAGAAAAGACATCATTGTGAAGACTGGTGATGAGCAGTCTTTACATATAGGATTTATGCAAGAGCTATAAGCTGTGGAATATAAATGTAAAGAGTAAGTAGAGACTGTGTAAAAATAGGGTGCAAGGGTGTTTGGAAGCAGCTTTAAGGGAGGGCCAGAAAGGTGAGGCAGGCATGGGGGTGTTTGGAGGCAGCTTTAAGGGAGGGCCAGAAAGGTGAGCCAGGAATGGGGTGTTTGTAAGTATCACTGAAACACTAATGACTGAAACCAGAGAAATTGTGGAATGACATCAAGACCATAATCCATGAAGAAAGCAAGAGGTAATTAAAAAGACAGGAAAAGAAGAAAAGACCAAAACAGATGTTAGAAGAGACTCTGAAACTTGCCTTTGACTGGAGAGTAGCTAAAGCAAATGGAAGAAATGATAAGGTAAAAGAGCTGAACAGAAGATTTCAAAGAGCAGCTCAAGAAGACAAAGTCAATAAGTATAAGGAAATGTGCAAAGACATGGAGTCAGAAAACCAAAAGGGAAGAACACACTTAGCATTTCTCAAGCTTTTCAAACTGAAGAAAAAATTTGAGCCTCAAGTTGCAATATTGAAAGATTCTATGGGCAAAATATTGAATGATGCAGGAAGCATCAAAAGAAGATGGAAGGAATACACAGAGTCACTGTACCAAAAAGAATGGGTCAAGGTTCACCCATTTCAGGAGGTGTCATATAATCAAGAACCAATGGTACTAAAGGAATAAGTAGAGGCTGCACTGAAGGAATTGGTGAAGAACAAGGCTCCAGGAATTGATGGAATACTCACTGAGATGTTTCAAATGGATGCCATGCTGGAGACACTCACTCGGCTATGTCAAGAAATTTGGAAGACAGCTACCTGGCCAACTGACTGGAAGAGATCCATATTTGTACCTATTCCAAAGAAAGATAATGCCACAGAATGTGGGAATTATGAAACAATATCATTAATATCATATGCAAGTAAAATCTTGCTGAAGATAATTTAAAAATGGTTGCAGCAGTATAATGACAGAGATGTTCCAGAAATGCAAGCTGGATTCAGAAGAGGATGTAGGATGAGGGATATTGTTACTGATGTCAGATGGATCCTGGCTGAAAGCAAATAATATCAGAAGGATGTTGACTTGTGTTTCATTGACTACCCAAAAACATTCGATTGTGTGGATCAAAACAAATTGCACATAACATTGAGAAGAATGAAAATTCAGAACACTTTTAATTGTACTCATGAGGAAACTGTACATAGATCAGGAGGCTATCGTTTGAACAGAACAAGGGGGTACTGCATGGCTTAAAATCAAGAAGGGAGTGCTTCAGGGTTGTATCCTTTTATTATACTTATCCAATTTGTATGCTTAGCAAATAATCCGAGAAGCTGGATTATATGAAGAAGAATGTGGCATCAGGATTGGAGGAAGACTCATTAACAATCTGAAATATGCAGATCACACAACTTTGCTTGCTAAAGGTGAGGATGACTTGAAGCACTTACTGATGAAGGTTGAAGACTATAGTCTGCAGTATGGATTACACCTCAACATAAAGAAAACAAAAATCCTCACAACTGGACCAATAAGCAGCATTACGATAAATGGAGAAAAGACGGAAGTTGTCAAAGACTTCATATTACTTGGTTCTATAATCAACGCCAAAGGAAGCAGTAGTCAAACATCAGATGATGTATTGCATTGGACAAATCTGATTCAAAAGACCTCTTTCACATGCTGAAGAGCAAAGATGTCTTCTTGAAGACTAAGGTGCTCCTAACCCAAGCCACGGTGTTTTCAATTGCCTCTTATGCATGTGAGAGCTGGACAATGAATAAGGAAGATTCAAGAAGAGTGGATGCTTTTGAGTTGTGTTGGTGAAGAATACTGAGAGTACCACGGACTGCTAAAAGAACTAACAAATGTGTCCTGGAAGAAGTGCAGTCAGAATATTCCTTGGAAATAAAAATGGCCAAACTTCATCTCATCTACTTTGGTCATGTTGTCAGAAGGTACCATTCCTTGGAGAAAGATATCATGCTTAGTAAAGTGGAGGATCAATGAAAAAAGGGAAGGTCTCCATGGATGGATTGACACAGTGGCTGCAACAATGGTATCAGGTATAGCAAGGATTGTGAGGCTGACACAGGACTGGGCAGTGTTTCCTTCTGTTGCATGGGGTCGCTATGAATTGTAGATGACTCAATGGCACCTAACAACAACATGTAAAACTATTAACTTTATTAAGCATTCATGTTGATGATAGTTTTAGTATTATTATTCTGGGAATAGTGTGTGTATTATGAGGCATTAAGTAATGTATAAATATGATATATTCTATTTCTATTATATCTAGTGTCTTTCATAAACAGGATTTTTAGTATGGAGAAAAATAATATATAGATGCAAGACAGAACTTAAGTGAATTCCTATAGCTTTGAATTTGAACTGAAAACATCAGGATGAATTCATGAGGCAATTCACCTTCAAAACAAAGGAAATAATTACATATATTTCAAAGCTCTGCCTACCAAAGTGGCCCAAAACAATGGAATCAATGAGCATTGAACAGAGCTCTTACTGTGGCATTGAAGAGCCTTTTTCCCCTAAAGGAAACCAGGGGTTTTAGAAGAATAGCAGATTCCAAATTTGACAAAGGAAATGTAGATGCTGAGCCTATCTTTTCATATCAGATAGCAAGGAAATCTAACAAAAACAACCAGAATGTTTATTACAATTTTTGGACAACAAATTTGAAATGGTTACCACTAGGATTATCTGAGCATTAATATAGATGATAAGTGAAAAAGATCAAAAGACATCAAATTTGTAGAAATATATGACTTCATCATGATACATAAAGTAGTCATATGTGGTACTAGATGCTATGAAAATAATACTTTATTTTGAAAACTGGAAAACATATTTTTCTTGCCTTTTGTATACAAAATGCATCACTGGATAATTAAATAGTTGAGGGAAAGTGCTTTTCATAGATAGAAAGTGCTTTTTTATAGGGAATTCTATAGGACAGATGACCCCCTTCCTTCCCCAATAACTTGCTAGAAGAAGAAAAGAGAGAGAGAGAAAGAGAGAGAGAGAGAGAGAGATGATGGAAGGAGAAGCCAGATTAAAAGATATTTCACCACCATCATCACCACCACCAATACCACCATCACCACCACCACTGTCACCACCACCATCATCACCACCACCACCTCACTAATTGCTATTTAGCTGATCCTGACTCATGGTGACCTCTTTTGTGTCAGAGTAGAACTGTGCTCCACAGCATTTTCAATTGCTGATTCTTCAGAAGTAGATTGCTGGATATTCCTTCTGAGGCACCCCTGGGTGGACTTGAACTTCCAACCTTTCCATTATCAGCTGAACATATTTGTTATTTGCATCATCCAGGGATTCCAAAAGAGACTTAATGTGAAAACAGGCAGAACTAAACTATAGTGTTTGATCCACTTAGATAAATCTACAAAGAAAAGTAAGGAAATAGTTATCATAAAAGTCTGTACAGAGCTTGCTTTTGAGGAAAATGAAATCAAAACCACACCCACTGCCTTCTAATCAAATCTGACTCACAGAGACCTCCACTGGGTTTCTAAGGCTGTAGCCTTGGAATCTTTAAGAAGCAGATTCCCTTCACTTCCTCCCATGGAGCAGCTGGTGAGTTTGAACCTCCAACCTTCTGGATAGCAGCCAAATGCCTTATCCACTATGCCACAAGATGTGTTGTGTTGTTCTTAGGTTTCATTGAGTCAGCTCTGACTCATAGAGACCCTATGGACAATAGAATGAAACACTGACCAGTCCTACACCAGCTTCACAATCCTTGCTACACCTGAGCTCATCATTGTAGCTATTGTGTCAATCCATCTTGTTGAGGGTCTTCACCTTTTTTACTGACCCTCCACTTCACCAAGCATGACACCATTCTTCAGGGAATGGTTCCTTCCAACAACATGACCAAAGAAGGTGAGATGAAGTCTGGCCATGCTCACTTCCAAGGACTATTCTGGCTGGACTTCATCCAAGACAGATTCGTTTGTTCTTCTGGCTGTCCATGGCACTTTCAGTATTCTTCACCAACACCACAACTCAGAAGCATCAACTTTTCTTTGTTCTTCCTTATTCATTGTCCAGCTTTCACATGCACATGAGGTGACTGAAAATACCAAGGCTTGGGTTAGATGCACCTTAGTCTTCAAAGAGACATCTGTGCTCTTCAGCACTTTAAAGAGGTCTTTTGTAGCAGATCTGCCCAGGGCAATCTGATGTCTGATTTCTTAACTGCTGCTTCCATGGATGTTGACTAGAGATCAAAGTAATAAGAAGTCCTTGACAACTTTAACTTTTTCTCCTTTTAACATGATGCTGCTTATTGGTCCAGTTGTGAGGATTTTTGTTTTCTTTATGTTGAGGTGTAATCTTCACTGAAAAGGAGGCTATAATTAAGAAGAATCTGTGAAGTACTTAGGGGGTTACTGGCAAAGTTCTACATCCTGACCTGTGGCTGCTACAAGAATGCTTGCCTGATAATGATTAAACAAACTATACTTTTGTATTATGTGATTTTCTGCATCAGAGTTTTTTTTTTTCCCCAGAGTTTAAAAAAATCTCTCTCATCATCCTTGGAAAATTTAGGCTTGAATTCATTGTGAGATTTTGTGGACTCCTGACAGCAGTCTTTTCCAAAGTGCATTGTTTTTAAAATGTGTTAATACGTGGCAAGAGAGAAAAACATGTTTCACAGACAAAATATTTGAAAATTAGTTCAATACTGCTAAATAAGGATTTTTACAACAGAAGTTTATTATATTTGTCAGAGTCTGTTATTAGTCTTCAAAATTTATACTACACTTTTTTGCCTGGATAAGGACTGAATCACATATTCCAGTCTCCTTTGCAGTTAGGTATGACTATGAAACTGAGTTTTGACAAATAAAGGTAAAATGGCTGGTTATGTGTGCTACATCCATACCTGCCCCTGAAATCTCACACATATAATCCTCTACGCTCCTTGCTCTTTGAAAAAAAAAAAAAAAAAAAAAAAAAAAAAAAAAAAAAAACAAACTCATTGCCGTCGAGTAGATTTGACTCATAGCAACACCTCCTTGGGTTTCTGAAGTGATATCTCTACAAAAGTAGATTGTGTGATATTCTTTCTGAGGAGAGGCTGAGTGGGGTTTGAACCATCAGCCTTTGGGTTAGCAAATGCCTTAGACACTATGCCACCAGAGCTCCCTTGCCCTTCTTAGTGAACTGAAAAGTGGTGACTTTGGAAACCAAGCATTAAGAATGACAGACTCACTGTTTTTCTAGATCCCAGAATTACTGCATAGAGCAGACAGAGTACTTTCCTCATCAGAAAAACTCACTTAGGACTGTTATGTGGGGGAGAAATGAAATTATATTGCATTTGAATCATTACAATTTGGGCTTGTTTGTTTTTTGCAAATTGTGATCAAGTACATTGTAACTTTCCAACAGTCTCAAATGTTTATTTATCAATTTAGTATTCCATAGGACACATATTAGAGAATATAGACAAAAGATATAAAGGACATGAATGATTGTGAAATTATTTGTAAATTAAAAGGTCATAAATTTATTATCTATATGAATTACTTTCCGTCCTTGAAAACTCTTTAGAAAGGTTTCCATTGACTTTAAATAAATAGTTGTGGAGAATACATTAAATTCAAGACACCACACTGATGAATAAAACATCATCTCAGGGAGGATTTTCCTTTTATAGCTTGGATTTTCAGAAGATCATACCTTGTCTCCCGAAAAGACTTACAATTACATTTTAAAAGAACACATCATGGACTTAGAAAGAAAAATATTTTATCCTCAACACAAAAACAAAGGACTTACTGAATTTGCCTCTTAGGAAGTTATGTTTAATTTATTAATGTACATACTGTAAAGTAAGCTGTCAGACGACTGAGGTTAGTATTAATTTTCTAAAGAAGTGTTTTTTCAAACTTCATGTCATTACATATTAATGGTTGTGAAAATCAGTATTAAACAACTAATACTTTTATTCAGCTTACTATGCATCAGTTCTTTGAATCAACTCATTTCATCCTCATAATTATCTTACAAGGTAGATATTTTACCATGTCCATTTTACTTATTACACAGAAAGGTTAAGAAACATCATCAAGATCACACAGCTAGAAAGGGCAGAACTAAAATTCCAGCTCAATCTTGCATTAGAATCCATACTCTTAACAACTATGTCAGACCAAAAAAACAAACAAAACTCACTGCCACTGTGTCACTTCTGACTCATAGTGAACTATGCCACATTTGCTCTCAATTTAGCAAATTTTAGGGTCAAAATTAGCACTTTTAAATCTGGTTTATAGCATGGTAAGAAAAAATCTATCATATACTTAGTGTGAGAATTAGTTCATGAAAATTTTATTTCTGGTTCTTGCATGAAATATCCATAAGTAAAATAAAGATGTGTGTGCTCTGTTGGATGTAAACTATTTCCTACACCCTTTAAGTCAACTTTATGTACTGAAAGCACAGTTACATTCAGAATACTTTTCACAAGCCTTCTTTGTGACAGACTATGAAGTGGAGTCTAAAAGCAAAAACTGTGCACCATTTAGACATGGGTTAATACACATTAATATCAACCAAAAGTTGGACAACAGTAGAACTTAAGATGGTTATCTAGCAGTCAAAGAATGAAAATCATTATAGTATCTTTGTTTAAAATACTCTCCTAAGAATCAGGGGCCCCGCTTAAGCTTAGCCAGCTTCTCCTGTGTACAACGTTTATCCACCAAGAGAAGTGGTTTTCAAAGCATGGTCCCTAAGCCAGCAGCCGAAACATTCTGCCCTTTCTGTTCTACAGATTATGTTGAATTTAGGAGCCAGAATTATTGCACTAAAATGCAAGCCAGGTAACTTTCTCACTCTCCCCCATGCCCTTCAGTGACTCTTCAATTTACTCAGTGAAAACTTTTTCAAGGCCTTTTCTAAAGACTACAAAGTCAAATACGATCTGATCTGGCACCCTTTCCTGAGAGCTCCTGGCCTATCATTCTCTTGCTTGCACACTCTGCTTCACTGACCCCTCTAGCCTCTTTGATATTCCCAAGAACACTGTGCATGTTCCTATCGCAGGCCTTTTTTGCTTTGTCTCAGGGCTTTTGCTTTTGCTTTTCCCTCTGCCTGTGATGTACTTCATCTAGTACTTGCAAGACTTATTCCACTACTTTCTTAGGTCACTGCTCAAGTGGTCTCCTATCACAGAAGCCTTCTTTGACCATGCTGTATAAAAACATCAATCACTTCTACATGTCACTCCTTGTCCTGTATATATTTTTTATATATACATTTATATATATATTTTTTTTCCTTCTGCA
>NW_006921929.1:505422-506871 GCF_000298275.1 Orycteropus afer afer
TAAAAATATAGATAGTACATTTGCCAATTCATTATTTTTCATGTGTTCAGTTCAGTGACACTAATTATGTCAGTCATGTTATGTAACCATTACCAATATCCATTGCCAAATTTTCCATCATTAAAAAAAAAAACCCTCAGTATGTCTTACCTGATGATCCCCTCCTTTCCCCCTCCCTCTTGCCCCTGGTAACTAATATTAAGCATTGATCTCTATACATTTACCTATTCTTGGTATTTTATTAAGTGAAATCATGTATTATCATTTTGTGATTGACAGTGTTTTCAAGGTTCATCCATGTTACAGCCTGTATCAGGACCTCGTTATGAGTCCTTCTCTTAAGAATGTAAGCTCCATGAGAACAGGGACTTGGTCTTGTTAACTGTTAAACTCCCAGCACCTGGAACAGACTCTTGCCTATAGAGGCACTTAATAAAAATAACTCAATGACTCATAGTGACCGCTCCTTGGGTTTCCAAGGCGGTATCACTATGGAAGTAGACTGCCCAATCTTTCTTCTGAGAAGTGGCTGGTGGGTTTGAACCACCAGCCTTCTGGTTAGCAGTCAAATAAATGCCTTAGACACTATGCCACCAAAACTCCCAGACAGTATATTAGTGAGAGACAACCCAAGCTTTTTAAAGGCATCCTGGTCTTTGCTCAAATGCAAAGAACATTTCTCATTTAACCTTCCTGAGTTTTGGAATATTTAATGAGGTTAATGAGATTAATGAATATAAGCATTCTGAGACCCTGGAAAGTTCCAGTTTTGTGACTGAAGTGCATTCTTTTTGTTAATGTATTTACACACATAAAGAGATAGCATAAAAGAAAAACGTATTTGTTATGACAACATAGCAAGTCTTACCAGAAATTAGAACACTGCAAATTAAAGTTACTTTTCAATTAGAAGGGCCAGAGATTTGGGTTCCTGGGTCCTACAGTGATGGATTCTGTCTTTCCCTGTACTTACCCTAGATATGAGGGGTCCAAGAAGGCATTCAAAATTATGCATAGTGAAATGTTCTCTTATAGCTACTATTTACTTATCTTTTGAGAGGCAAAAATGAATAGTAATGATCAACACCAAAACCATATTCTATGTGAGGTGATATACTCAAAATGATATCAATGGGCAACATTTTAGAATATGAACACATTTCACACTCTGCTGTGTTCGATGTGGATTTTCTCATCTCACTTCTTTCTCGTTGTTGTTGTTATTTGACATCAAGTAGGACCCAACTCACAGAGACCCCTCCTTGGGTTTCTGATGCAGTACCACTACAGAAGTAGATTGTCCAACCTTCCTTCCCAGGAGTGGCTGGTGGATTTGAACCACCAGCCTTCTGATTAGCATGTTGTTGTTGTTGTTGTTATGTGCCGTCGAGTCGGCCCCGACTCATAGCGACCCCTCCTTGGGTTTCCGAGGCAGTATCACTACGGAAG
>NW_006921929.1:507376-519834 GCF_000298275.1 Orycteropus afer afer
CTTCCTTCTGAGGAGTGGCTGGTGGGTTTGAACCGCCAGCCTTCTGGTTAGCAGTCAAGTGCCTTAGGAACTATGCTACCAGAGCTCCTTAGCATTTAGTATAGGCAATAGTAAAAAAAAAAAAGAAAGAAAGCAGTGGAAAAGAAGAAAAGAAACTACAATTTATAATCTAATCAAAAAGCAAGCAAAATCACAAACAAATTAAAGAATAGGGGAGTCAAGTCAGAAGTAGCATAGTGGATAAAGCTTGCCACCCGGCACTGAGGAGACCACAATACATATAAGATTCTCACAGTCCAAGGGCCTTCTTTTCCAGATTTAGGGACCTAATTGGAAGGAGTGCCAGAAACATATCTCAGCATAATGGGACTAACAAGAGCAGCGGCTGTGACTATGATATCAGGAAGATAAGATGTTCCTAGTAAGGCTTTGGTGACTCTATTACAAGTGGAAGCTAGGATGATGTGTAAATGTCAATACAGTTTGCTTAGCTAAGATTTGTTTGTGTAAAGATGTTATAATGATCATCTCTTTAGTTTCAACAGTTTTTCATTCTCTTTCATTTTTGAAGAATTCAGTATTTTACAGAATGTACTCAATTTAAGCCATTCATCTATGTTAATTCACAAGCCATAACAGTAATGTAAACAGATGACAGCACTAGATTTTCTGATGGTTATGCCACATAGCACTCATGTATTACAAGGCCTCTGATTGGATTATAAATATTTACCTTAACAACCCCTTGTTGCCAAGTGCCATCTAATTGATTCCAACTCATATTGACCACAGAGTAGGACTGTCCCATAGGGTTTCTAAGGCTGTAATCTTTACAGAAGTGAATTGCCACATCTTCCTCACACTGGTTGGTTTAAACTGCTCACTTAGGAAGTTATGTTTAATTTACTAACGTGTGTGTTAGAGTAAGTAATGGGGTGAAACAATGCATCTAGAATGTGTAGTGAAGGCTGTGCTGGAATATGTCTGAGATCTTACTCCCCACCCTTGCCTTTCCTGTTGTAGCAAAGAATATTGGACTTCTTTTCCTCTCAGAAGGTTCTCAGTTTTGATTACCAGTCATTTGATCACTAGAAGAAGGAGATGTGTTATTCAGTCATATACATAGTGTTAACAATACAGAAGCTCCACATTAGACTCTGCATCTGAGTGTATCCTTTCTAGTTACACCATTGCTCTAGATTCTCACTCAGATAGGATCTTGTCTTCCTTTTCCTCTGTCCTCAGCACTCTCATATCCCAATTTGCCTAGGTAATCCTTATTTAGCTCTCAGGTTTCCATGTGAATTTTCTCTCCTTGGAAAACTCCGCTAATCCTCCAAGGCATTAGGTAATGTGTCAATACATTCGCTCTTGAGGCCCTTTGCTTTTCCTCTTAATGCCTCCTACACTATGTTGAAGTGGATTTGGAATTTTCTGAATTCCTCATTAGCCTGAGGTTCTTTGAGGACAAGGACTCTTTTTTATGGTAACCCCAATGTCTAACATAGCATTTGTCACTTAAACTAAAACCAAAAACAACAATAATAAAAATCATCATCATCATCCTGAATCCATCAACATTGAATTGATTCTGACTCATGGCAACCCCATGTGCTGTTGTTGTTATGTGCCGTCAAGTCAGACCCAACTCATAGCCACCCCTCCTTGGGTTTCCAAGGCAGTATCACTATGGAAGTAGTGATATTGCCCATCTTCCTTTCAAGGAGTGGCTGGTGGGTTTGAACCACCAGCCTTCTGGTTAGCAGTCAAGTGCCTTAGCCACTATGCTACCAGAGCTCCCAACCCTCCCAACCCCATGTGTTAGGGAGTAGAAATGCTCCAGAGGGTTTTCTTTGCTGTTATCTTTAGGGAGGCAGAGAGCCAGGGCTTTCTTCTGTTGTGCCACTGAGTGAGTTCACATAGCAAAACTTCAGATTAGCAGTTGAGCAGAGATCATTTATACCACACGGGAATAGCAGTAACTTAATATTGATTGAATACATAATATTAATAATCAATTGAGTACTTATATGCTGGGCACTGTACTGTTTAACATATATTAATCCTCACATCAACTTTTGAGTTGTACACTATTCCAATTTTGCTTACTTACTTTGGTGAAATAACTTGCTGCTGCAAGTTCTAATGCCAAGGTGGTATTACTACACAAGAAAGAAGACAGTACGTAAAGAGAATATGATATATCTGAGCTGTTTCTAAATCTCAAACTTATTTCTTACAATTATTTTCTCAGCTCAGCTAGGTATCTAACACTTTTTGATGTGGAAACTACTAACTGGAAAATAAGGCAGACAACCAATTTGGGAATATCTATTTTATCTGGGGACTTCTGGAATGAGAAAAAAAAATAAGGGGTGAAGAGATGGTGTTTATAAAATCTGTACTTGTAAGCAATTTTGAAGGTAAAAGCACTGATAGAATTTATATTTGCAATCTCAGATATATTATCAGTATTATTGTTGTTTCCACTACTACTGTAATAGAATAGAGTAAATTACAATTAAAAAACCCTATAGATAAATATGAAGAACTAAAGAATATTCCATTACTTGTTTGTCAGTTTGTTATATTGTGGTGGCTTGCTGGAAGCTGAGTCACTATATTTCAAATACTTGCAGAGGCATCCGTAGTGGAAAAGTTTCAGTGGAGTTTTCCAACCAGGCAGATTAGGAAGAGAGGCCTGTAGCTATACTGAAAATTAGCCAAGAAAACCTTATGTATCACAACAGAATATTGTCTGATAGAATGCTGGATGATGAGTTCCCTAGACGGGAAGGCACTCAAACGACACAGTGACTGCAATGATGGACTTAAGCATGCCAGTGATCATGGATATCATGCAAGACTGGTGACATTTCATTCTGTTGTACATTGGGTTGCCATGAGTCAGAGCCAACTTGGCAGCAATTAACAATAACAACAACAAAAGGATGCTAGTGGCATAAGATAGATCTAATGTAAGCATATATTGTATCCTTCTTTAAGGAATCCTTGTTCACTTAAAATGATTCTTAGATATTTTTCCAGGTAATATGAATAGTATCAGTCCCTGGGGAGTACAAATGATTTGAACTCAAACATTATTAAGCTAAAGGGTGGCAGTTCAAAACTACCCAGAAGCACTGTGGAAGGAAGATTTAGCTAAACAAACCCTATAGAGCAGTTCTACTTTGTAACACAGGAGCTCTGGTAGCATAGTGGCTCAGGCACTTGACTGCTAACCAGATGGCTGGTGGTTCAAACCCACCAGCCACTCCTCAGAAGGAAGATGGGGCAATCTACTTCCTTAGTGATACTGCCTAGGAAACCCAAGGAGGGGTCGCTATGAGTCGGGGCCGACTTGACGGCACATAACAACAACAACAAAAACTTTGTAACACATGTGGTCACCATGAGTTGGAATGAACTCAATGGCAATGGATTTGGTTTGGTTTGTGTACATTATAATCAAAATGAAAAGGATGTTAATTCTTGAAAAGAAACACAAAAATTTAAAAAAGCTGAAATGTGTACAAAAAATCAGCAAGAGATCTCTGTACATTGATTGACTCATCACACATGCCATTTTATGGAGAGATGTTCCTGGCAGACAATACTGTGGTGCTCCATGGTGGTCGATGTGTTTTCATATTCTTTTTCCATATCACCAACTTTGAGAATTGAAACAATGCAAAGAAAGACTTTTTAGGATAACCTTCACAGACCATAAATACATGTTTAAAATTCAAAGTGAAAACCTGGCCTTTTCATCATGGACATGAAATATACATTTGATATGGAATAGAAGTTATAAGTAAAATGGAATACAGATCACAACTTCAGTTCAATAGTGTTAACACAGTAGTTTGATAATAAAGTTTTAATAATAGCTGTAATAAAATGAAATATCTTTGATAGTACAGACAGATTTCCCACAAATCAAAGTGAAGAACTGAGTCTTTCAAAAAATTAAATTTCATATTTTCTCTATTTTAAAAAGTTGAAATATTCACTCTTTTCATACTTTTTGAAGAGAACCATACACTATGCAAGTGAAATCTGTGAACAATTAGAAATATCTATTATAAGTGAACTTAGGTTCTGATGCTGATGTTTTCACTTTTTAATATTACTAATTTTTGATGCATTTGTGTTCTCAACAAAAACCATACATGATTTTCTGAGAATTATTATGCTTGCTTTTATGCATCAATAAACTGAGCATCAATGAGTGTCTGCAATCTGTTAAAATAACATAGGTAACATTAAAAAAAAAAAAAAAAAAAAAGGAAAAGAAAACATAAGCAAAACAGTGACCAGAATCTAGATATTGCATTCTTGGCCCTGTTTTCTAGGAAATGCATCTAGTACTATCTTTATATACTTTATCTATAAATACTTTTGCCTAATATTAATCCAATATCAAGAATAGTATTTTTATTTTTATAAAAATGACTAATGTACTTTCAAACTCCATTATTTGTTATGTAGGTGACTAAAATCTTCCAAGTATACCTTTCAATGATCTGGATGTTCCTAATGTCAAAACTGTCTTTCAAATTTATATACCAGCATTGATGACTTTTCACAATGTTTCCAACAGTCAAAAGTTGGAAACAAATGAAATGCCCACCAACAGAGGAATGTATAAACAAAATGTGATACATATATACAATGGAATACTACTCAGGCATAAAGAGAAATGAAGTCCTGGTGCATGCCAGGATGAACATGGATGAACTTTGAAAATATTATGCTGAGCAAAGTAAGTCAGTCATAAAAGGGCAAATATTGTATGATCACACTCACAGGAAATAAGCAAATATATAGACCCTAAAAATTATTAGTGGTTACTCTGGTAGCATAGGGCCTAAGGCACTTGACTGCTAATCAGAAGGCTGGCGGTTCAAACCCACCAGCCACTCCTCGGAAGGAAGGTTGGGCAATCCTACTTCTTTAGTAATACTGCCTCAGAAACCCAAGGAGGGGTCACTATGAGTCAGGGCCAACTTGACAGCACATAACAACAACAACAACAACAGGGATGAGAAAGGGGCTCTGGTCATGTAGTGGTTAAGGTATGTAGCTGCTAACCAAAAGGTTGATGGTTTGAACCCAACCACTGCTCTGTGGATGAAATATGGGGAAGTCTGCTTCCATAAAGATTTACAGCCTTGGAAATCCAGTGAGGGTCTCTATGTGTCAGAATTGGCTCCACAGCAGTGAGGTTTTTGGTTCTGAAGGGATGAGAAGGATGGAAAGGGAAGTTTTTGATTAGGGGCATCAAATTTATGTTAATGTTTATGGAATAATTTGGAAAAGCATAATGAGAATGGTTGCACGAGTTGAAGAATGTAATCAATGTTACTAAACTGATCCTGTATAAATTGTTGAGATGGCATCTTTTATTATGTATATCTTCACCACAATGATGTAAGAAAAAATAAAAAAAAGTCAAACTATCCTTCGAAGAAAGTTGGAGATTTAGAGATCCTATTTTTAACATGTTCTTATTATGAGGGGCATTGACAGAAGTCTCTTAGCTTACAAAAATGAGTCCTTGCATTTAGGAATCATCCCCTTCCTAAACAACAACAACAACAACAACAACAACAACTAAAGTTATTTATCCATGACTCAGTTTCTTCACTCATAAATTTTTCATATATAACTCAGAATTAAAAAAAGGCAATGAAATAAGATAAGTTTGAGAGCACTCCGAAAAACAACAAAAACAAAAATTCTACAAACACAAAGTTGTGTTGTCAATATTTTAACTGTAGGACACTTAGGAGAGAGGCAGTATTCATATTGGACTATACCAAGAGATACCTGGGTAGCAAAACATCATGGTAATGAAACCCAAGGGACATCAAGTCTCAGATTCTCACCCATTACCCCAAGGTTGGAAAAACTCAATCAAGTGCCACCAGAAACAAATTCAAAATTGGTGGAGCACAAAACTGATGACAGTCAGACTCTGGAGTCTGAGCCAGAAAGGCTGAGGAGGGCTGATAACTGCTGAAGTAGAGTCTTTGGGGATGCAGGCATGATTTGTGGCACAGGCAGAAATTCCCACATTATAAGGACTCTCAACTGCCTGTTGAAATGCCTCAGAAATAAACATTATGTCTGAAGGATATTTTGAAGCATATTCCATCAAGAAGCTTGGTGTGTTCTCTTAGAGTAGAAACCCAAAGTGATCAGAAAGAGGTGAAGGAAGATAATACAAGTAAATATGGGAAGAGACAGGCTGTAAATTTGGAAACTCAGAGTTAATGGAGGTAAAAGTACAGAGCATTCTATTGAAGTGACAAGACAAATTTTCAGAAGATGAGAATAACTTACCCTAGCTGTGAACAATTAGGTGAAGCTGAAATAATACTGATGTTGGCTTTAGAATTAGGCTCAAGTTCAAATTCTGATCCTGCAATCTCAAGGCCTATGAGTCTAGCTATTATTATTTCACTTCTGTATTTTACTTTTCTCACTAACAAAAAGGGGTTAATCACATCATACTGTAAGTGTTAGGTGAGATAATGCCATGTATGATACCTAGCACAGAGAAACACTGGTTTGTGTTTTTTTTTTTTTTTCATTCACCCCCTTCTACTTAGAAACATGACTTCAAAGATTTGCTGAAATCAGTGGTCTGTATCCTTTCCAAAGATGATTGCCATTTTGTTTCTTGTGTGTGTCCTAATGAAATTGATGGTACTGGGAGCACAGAAAATGTGCTTAGTTGGTACTTACATTAGAAGCACTTATTTGTATGTATGTGCATATGATGCACAAGGGTGTGTGTGTTAAAGAGAGAGAGAGAGAGCAAAGGCAGTAGAAAATGCCTGGTTCTTCCAAGAAGAGTAGCTTGAAGCAAAAGGGGCGAAGGCTTCATGAGTGATGGCCCATCTGTGTGCAGTGAGTTACTCCATATACTTTTGGTTGATGCTCTCTTGGCAGATTCTAAATCGTTTAGCTTCTATTATAAACTAAAGCTTTAAAAACATGCAAAACAAATTTATTTGAGATAGATATTTGTTGATATTATATGAGAAGAGGAGAAAAAAAAGGGAAAAATCTCTAAGCGTTTCTCTCAAAAAGCAACTCACTGCCATTAAGTTGATTCTGACTCATGCAACCCCTATTGGGTTTCCAAGGCTGTAAATCTTTGTGGAAACAGACTGCCTCATCTTTCTTCAGCAGAGCTGCTGGTGAGTTTGAACCATCAAGCTTTTGTTTAACAGCCAAATGTCTTAACTACTACACCACCAGAGCTCCTAAAGATTTTCTCTAAAGTGTTGTAAATCATTGAATTATGAGTTTCAAAAAATATTTACAAGCTTGGCTTAGATAGAGCATAAACTCATTGCCATCAAGCCAATACAGTCTCATAGTGACTGCAAGGGTACAGCTACCCCACAGGGTTTCTAAGGCTGCAAATCCTTACAGAAGCAGACTGCCACCTCTTTATCCCATGAAGTGGCCGGTGGGAACAAAATGTCACCTTTTTGGTTAGCAGCAAAGCGCTTTAACCAGTGAACTTCCATGGATCCTTAGAGTATAGTAGTCTATAAATGTTGTTCCAATGATTTATGGCACCACTGTTCTAACATGTTAACAATAGCAGGAGATGTATTTAATTTATTCTCAAGGTTGCACATTTACATTATTCACAAGCCATTTAAAGGGAAATGTTCAATCTTTAAACTAAAGTGAATGCATCTCTAGTGTGTTTTGAACAGTTATAACTGTCTAATAAATACACATATCCTACCTTATCATACATGCCAATGTAAACGTTACTAGCTATCCTCTAAACACTTTATTCTATGAATTAGTGAACAGCTCAGAAATGCAATCTGCAGGCTGATGAAATTGGCTGTGTTGTGAACAATAATGAACCTACTTTCTTTGCTAAAATTGTGCTAGAGCATGAAAAAGAAAATTACCTTTTATTCCTAACCCCATCTTTTGGATTTGTCAGATGGATGACTCGAATATATTTCAAGCTTCTGAGGATCTCATGCATATTTGGCTACAGTCTGGAAAATGTGCCATATGATAGACTACTGTGTCATTGGTCTAATTTTCACTCTCTCCATCTGGACAAAAATAACACTCAAGTTTTCTTGTGAGTACTTCATAAAAAATATACACAAATACATAAAATGAAGAGTGGGGTGGGAAAAATAAAGTGACTAAAGAAAAGAGAGGTGAAAATGGGAGATAGGAACAGAGATGAGAGAGAATGATGGGTGAGAGAGGCAGAAAACAGGAGCCCTGTGCTAAGTCACTGGGGTCTTTTATATATTCTGCAGAAGAAAGGCCTGGCGATCTTTCATATGTACTGTAGAAGAAAGACCTGATTATAGCCAAGAAAACCCTATGGAGTAATTCTATTCTGTGAACACATGGGGTGTCATTTATTGGAAATGGGTTTGGTTTTTGGTTTTCTTGTCACTTACTTATTTCAGCAACTTTTTGGTACATATTTATGTTAAAAACCATTGTAAAGGTATAAGAAATGATAATTATATCTGAAATTAGCCACTGAAAACCCTAAGACAGCACAGTTCTACTCTGACACACATGGGGTCACCATTAGCCAGAATCAACTCAATGGTAACTGTTTTTGTTTGGTTAATCTCTGGGGGCTCTGGTGGTGTAGTGCCTAAGGCATTTGACTGCTAACCAGAAGGCTGGCAGTTCAAACTCACCAGCCACTCCCCGGAAGGAAGGTTGGGCAATCTACTTCTGCAGTGATACTGCCTGGGAAACCCAAGAAGGAGTCACTATGAATCAGATCTGAGGTTAATCTCTAGATATGGATAATGGCATTCCATTTCTAATAATTAATCTTTTAACAACAAACAGTGCAATTCCAATTCAAAAAACTTGTAACTGCTAAGATTATGTATTCTGAGCAGATTTTAGCTTAGAAAACTATAATACACAGAGTATTGTGCTTTTAAAGTTTTGACAGCTAAGTTTTAAAAATGGAATTACATTATGTGTTTGAAACATAATACATTTCATTGACTTCATGTCTTTTGTTCTTAGTGATGTGGAATCCAGGACTGTAGAAACCACAACTCAATTATACAGGTGTTAATACAAATAGAATCTCATTATTCTAAATGTCTTTACAACAAAAATCATATCCAATAATCGATTTCCATGTTCCAAATGATTGCCCGTGGCAACAGTAATTTTTTGTACTAAATTCAACAAATGCTCTATTGAAAAAAATTTGCCCAACACAGGTTTCAGCATATTCCTTTAAAACTAATGGTCAGTCTCAATGAGATTAAAGGATAAGAATATATTATATTAGCAAAATAATTTTCATTTATATTTCTCTGTTAAAGTAAGTCTGAGTAAGGAAGGGCAGAGAAAAAGGCAAAGAGCTTCATCTATTAATGAAATTGAAAGTGCTATTCAGTGCTTTGGAAGCTCTGGTGGCGTAGTACGTAAGGCATTTGACTGCCTACCAGAAGGCTGGTGATTCAAACCCACCAGCTACTCCTCGGAAGGAAGATTGGGCAATCTACTTCCATAGTAATACTGCTTTGGAAACCCAAGGAAGGGTCGCTATGAGTCGGAGATGACTTGATGGGAAATAACAGCAACAACAACAACATTCAGTGCTTTATTTAAAAATGATTTCAACATTTTTTCAGTAAACTCTTAATAGAATAAAAGGATCAGAATACATTAGTTCTAATATTAGCCAAACCCTTACTAGTTGTACTCCTTCGTGAATAATTACTTAGCCTCTGTACCCTCATCTACAATATGGGTATGATCCTATCTGGCCTGAGTACTTCAGAGTATGTTTGTGGAATAATACATGCAAAGGTGTGTGATTATAATTATTAGTTCTCTCACTTTATATTTCCTCAACTTGCATCTATATCATCTATATATTCTGAAGCACTTTTTCTTTCTGTAATGATATTTCTTCTTTGGTGACTCTGTGTGTGTGTACGTGTGTGTGCGTGTGTGTGTGTGTGTTCTTAGAATAATCAGAAGGGAAAATATGTATCATTGGATCAGAAATTTTACTTTTCTTAGCTCCCATTATAGCTAATTTTTTCAAAGTTTTGCTGATATTTACTATAAAATTACCCCTAACCTTGGCCATCTGTAATATACTAAACTCTATTCTAATAAAACTTCAAAACCACTCCCCAAGTTACCTCATGCCATGATCTGGAAGCCTGCTTTTTCAGAAATGTTAGTTTCAAAATACTCTTTCTTTGGCAAAATTCTACCTCATAGATTTTAAAATATTTATGACAGTAATGACCAAATATTATTATCTTTCTAATCTATGAAAATGCACATTTTCTAGCATCCTTTAAACTTTTACAATCATCCTATTAAATTAGCTCATTTGAAACCTTTAAACATGTTTTTTGTTGTTATGTGCCATCGAGTGGGACCCGACTCATAGTGATCCCTCCTTGGGTTCCCGAGGCAGTATCACTATGGAAGTAGATTGCCTAACCTTCCTTCCAAGGAGTGGCTAGTGGGTTTGAACCGCTCACCTTCTGGTTAGCAGTCAAAGGCCTTAGGCCCTACGCTACCTTTGAACATACTTGACGCATATAGTAACAAAGGAGTAAATGTACCAATTAGTCTACCCTGTAACTGGACCATGGAAAACAGCCATACAGCATTGTGTGTCAATCTCAAGGAAGAAGAAAAGGTAAGAGGAGACATAGAGGAAGAGGAAGAGAACAAATCAAGAAAAACAAATGAAAGAAAGTTATTCATGTTGGGATGTATAGTATGACTCTCACATTAACTCAATTTGTGTGTGCTTTGATGAATTTGATGGAAATCAATTCATTTCATTTCAGTGTAAGATAAATACAAGTTGAGACACCACTAAAACTATATATTTGATGAGAGTATATATAACCAGGATGATAGGGGTTCGTTTCAGGAACATTAGCTGCTCTCTGGAGCAATCAGAAGATGATGTCTGAACACAGCTAAGAGAAATATAGGCTCTCTGGTGGTGCAGTGGTTGAGGCATTTGGCTGCTAATCACAAAGCTTGGTGGTTTGAAACCACCAGCTGTTCATTCGAAGGCAGATGAGGCAGTCTGCTGTCATAAAGATTTCCAGCCTTGGAAACCCAATGGGGATCACTAAGAGTCAGAATCAACTCAATGGCAGTGAGTTTTGTTGTTTTAGCTTGAAGTGAAGTATAATTAAAAGAAAATCTTTAATGTCTTCAGTGAAAGTTTTTAAGAGGTGTGCACTTTTCCAAACATAGTAATTTTAAATGCTGGCAATACTAATATAATTATTTAATATGTCACTCAAGACCTTTGTTATCTGCCCTCATTTAGCTGAATCCTCACAATTTGTTCACAGCTACACTGCGCTCCATCTGAGAAAGTCTCAGCACCGTTCCTAGAGGATGCTGTGCCATCTAATACATGCCCATGCTTTTTGTTTGTGGTTGGTGATTTTCTATGTTCTCTCCCTGCTTGCAAGATATGGTACTTTTATTTGGTGCCTTTCTCAACTTCTCTGGCTTCCAATAATCTGTATTTGCTGACCCCACAATAATACCTTAAGGTTGAGACATATTTGATCATTTTCTATTGCTCTCTATTTTTGCACTTGTGAAAATAAATTTCACTAATATTCTTACTTTTTTATGGATTAGAAGAATGTCATAAATTTTCAAAATCAGGAAGCACTGTATCACCTCTTTGAAATAAACTCAAAACTTAATAACTTAAACTAAAGTATTAAGTAAGCATGTAATTCAAACTTCATCTAAGTGAAGTTCTTTTCAAAGGTTGTGTATGATTAAAGAAGTCATTCAGGATGGTTATAAACATGTAGACATATGCATATAATGAATAAGGAAGATTGAAGAAGAATTTATGCACTCAAAATACCATGCACTGCCAGAAGGAAGAACAAATATTTGGAAGAAGTATAGCTGGAATTCTCCTTAGAAGTGACAATGGCCAGACATGTCTCACATATTTTTAACATGTTGTCAGAAGGATGCAGTCCCTAGAGAAGGACATCATGCTTGATAAAGAGGGTCAGAGAAAAAAGGGAAGACCCTCAATGAGATGGATTGACACAGTGGCTACAATGATGGGCTCAAGCACAGCAAAACTGTGAGGACGACCCAGGACTGGCTAGTGTTTTGTTCTATTGTACATAGGGTTGCTATAAGTTGGAGCTGACTCAATGGCACTTAATAAGAACATATGTATACACATGCATATATATTCATTAGCATGTATGGAAATATGTGTGTATATATGTATGCAAACATATTTTTTCAATCAGATGTCATTCAAAGGATGTTGTTGTTGTTGTTGTTGTTGTTTGCCGTCGAGTCAAACCCGACTCATAGCGACCCCTCCTTGGGTTTCCGAGGCAGTATCACTACAGAAGTAGGATTGCCCAACCTTCCTT
>NW_006921929.1:520238-524863 GCF_000298275.1 Orycteropus afer afer
TTAAATCATAAATAATATAATACAAATACAAGGGTATTTGTAATTTTTTATAATTTAATGTTTTATAAATAATTATTTTTATAATTATAATTTTTTTTTCTGAGAATTTCCTAACAAAATAGAAAGTGATTGCAAGAGGAGTATATAGAGAAAAAGAGATTAAGAGAAAGAGATCATTATTTTATACTCCACAATGGTGATATTGAGAAGCAAAGAAATCAAATGGTATAAGAAAGAGCAAATATATATATATAGTGCCTAAGACACTTGACTGCTAACCAGAAGTCTGGCAGTTCAAACCCACCAGCCACTCCTCGAAAGAAAGATGGGGTAATCTATTTCGGTAATGATATCACCTCAGAAACCCAAGGAGGGGTCACTATGAGTCGGGCCAACTCGATGGCACATAACAACAACATATATATATGTGTGTGTTTGTGTGTGTACATGTATGTATATGTACGTATATGTATGTATATATGTATATATACATATATATATGTATGTATATGTATATATATGTACACACACACACATCTATATATACATTTCAAGAACTAAACATATATATAAACATTTCAAAAACTAAAGCAACCCAAAGACTGTTTTTATCAAATGGCTATTTTCTCCACTGCATGAAATGTGTCACTCTTAATGCAAGGCCTAATGTGGTCTAGAAATGAGAATGGTTCTCAGGGATATTAAATTTCATTAATACAAGTTAAAATACATAAGCCCCTGCTTAATGAGTTATTATCTTCTGACTAGGGCTAGCATAGTGGCTAAGACACTTGCCTGCTAACCAGACGGCTGGTGGTTCAAACCCACCAGCCACTCCTCGGAAGGAAGGTTGGGCAATCCTACTTCCGTAGTGATACTGCCTCGGAAACCCAAGGAGGGGTCGCTATGAGTCGGGGCCGACTCGACGGCACATAACAACAACAACAACAACAGGGCCAATATTGGCTCATCCGGAGAAAACGGGATTTTTAGTCTAGGTTACAGAAAAATTCTCGTTATTCTCCTCCTCTGGCTTTCAGCTATAAGTCAAAGAGAAGCATGAGGCAGCTTGGGGATCTTGACCATTAAATATGTCCTTCAGAGACAAATAAAGGTGTGTGTTTGTGTCATCTGTATGTTAGTGGCCATTAGGAGAGGCTGATAAGTGCTTGAGGCTGAGCACTAGCACCCGATAACGACAAACTACCTCCCTGGAAGCACAATTTTCAGATGTGAAGCTAGTGTCCAAAACGTTGAGTCATCAATAATAAAATGTCATTGCTGACAGCCATTGACAAAAATAACACTGGAGCACCAAGAATAAAGGGTATTTTTCTTAACCACAAATGCTTAGTACTGGAGCACTTATAAGAAAACTGACATACATTTCATTCTCTTTTTTTAAAGCAATGTTTTCACCAGAAGGGACAATGACAATATTCCATATTGGCTTTCCCTAGTATATCCTTCACTTATAACGAGTTGGAGAAAAGTGTACAGAAATGTAGAAATAAGATGTATTTTGAAAGCACAATGAACTATAATGGAATCCACTTTTGATTACATTTATACTCAACATACTTTCTTTGCAGAGCCTTTCTTTATGATCCTTCTTCAAATGTTGTCCTTATGAAATGAAAAGATTTTACTCACTGTTGATCATGAGCTTGCATTTGGTTTACCATTAAACGAGTCAAATTCTCACATTTTGGGAGGATGTCTTACTCCAGCTCTAACACTCCTTTGATGCATCAAGCTGGAGGTGAATCAATTAAAGTTCAAATCAGTTTGTCAAACCTACGTTATCATCTTTCTAGAGAGGTTTCCAAAGGTTTATTTCTGCAAAATTTACCTCAGATTGGAAATTTATCTTCAAAACCCTTTCTGTGTTCTACTATCACTGTGATTGTGTAAGAAATTATTTTGGCAAGCCTCCAAAGAGAGTCATAAATAGAAAATCTACATTGCCCTATGGAAAATTTCTGTAGGGACAGTTATCCTAAATAAAGAGTCTTTGGCATCTCTGGTGGTGTAGTGCCTAAGACATTTGAGTGCTAGCCAGAAGGTTGGCAGTTCAAATCTAGCAGCCATTCCTTGGAAGGAAGATTGGGCAATCTAATTCCATAGTGATAGCATCTCAGAAACCCAAGGAGGGGTGGCTATGAGTTGGATCTGACTCTACAACAGTGAGTTTTGTTTTATATACTTTTTTTGATAAATCAGAGGCTGGGCAGTTTCAAAAGCTCTGAAAAAAACAAAAAAGTTCTAAGACATCTTAGTAAGAAATTTATAAATAGCTCTTGAAGCATATATGGCTCTGTGAATAGTCATTTGGAAATTTTTGAAGTATACAGGCTATGAATAAAAACAAAAAAAATTAGATAAAAATTTTAGGTAGGAAAAAATTAGGTAGAAGATTGTGTAATATCTAAAAAAACCTATTAAATGTAAATATATGTGCGCACACACATATGCACATATACTTTTGAAAGAGGAACACTACTTTGGAGGTTTTTATATATACATCTCTGCAAACTTTCCTCCAGATTAAAGTATACTAGAAAATGAACATGTTGAAGTAAAAATATAAATTATATATATATAATTATATATGTTATGGGAACAAGAAAGAATAAGAACATGAAATTAAATGAAACACATGGTTTTCCATTTTCTTCAAATACGTTCATGAATTGTGTTTGTTTTTGCTTGATTCATTGAGAGTGTCCAGCTCTTCCCAATACAGTTTTAAAATTGTCCCAATACAATTTTTAAAGTCTTTGTCCTGCTTGCTCTTCTGTACGGTTTGCAATTGGCAGTTACTGGAAGGTCAATAACCCATTCATTCCAAGTTTTCTTTCTGATATCTTATTTTTTTTGAACTACTATTAAATTACATATAAGTCATTTTTCCATCATGTAAGTGACATTTTATTTCTGTAAAATCAAGTAATAACTCATTTTAAGTGTGGGAAGGGATATTTTCTGGGTTGTTTAGAAAATACACTACTTGTCTTTTGTTCTTTGGCCACATTGTAAACGATATAAAGGAGATGTTTCATTTGCTTCTACTACTTAAAAAAAAAAAAAAAAAAAACTGGTATTAAGCAATATGCTGTGGTATTTATTTTATATGTATATTATCTCTAATCCTTGAATAATCTTAAAAAAAAAACCCTGCTGTCATTGTCCTCACAGTCCAAATAAGGAAAGTATAACTCAAAAGCTCACACTTGGCCATAATCACACATTCATAACTCCATTCCTTCGTTCTTTGGCACCCTAGTCAACCAAGTTGGAAATATTTTCCTTTACAAACCCAATATGCCAAAACAAACTGAAAAAGAGACCACAGATTTTACAGGTTATAATATCCTTGAGGACAGGAAGTGTGGCTTCTGGGTATAATGACCAAGAGCCTTGTGAATCAAAGAGCATTCCTGGAAAAGCAGAATCCACAACACCTGAAAACGTGTTAGAAATTCAAATTTATGTGCCCCATCTCAGATGCACTGAATCAGAATTTCTGAGAGTGGGATCAAAGAATCTGTGATGATTCTTATGAATGTTACTTTGAGAAACACTGATCTACAGGTGAGACTATTCATTTCATCTTTTTTATCTTGTAAACAATGTAAATTAACAACCACTTAACTTTGTCAATAAATCCTCTGCTACAGTTACATAGTGCATATTTAGAAGATACCGAGGACTGTGATCTCTTCAGTGTCAGTGACAGCTTATGATACAACTTTGGCCCCAGAGTGCAGGGTGCATACCAGGAATTTCTTTCAATTAACTGGTGAAGCTGCCTATTAATTATGTTATTGTGTTTGTTGTTATGTACCATCGAGTAGGACCCAATTCATAGTGACTCCTCCTTGGGTTTCCGAGTGGTATCACTACGGAAGTAGATTGCCCAACCAAAGTACACCAAAATTATTTTACATTAGGGTTTTCATAGCTAAAAAAAATATATAAATTTAAGAGTATTGTGTGCATATATAAAACATATAATTTTGTCTCAGAAATATCCTGAGGATTCTTTCAGAACTTTTTCTTGTTAGCTTGGAAAACACTTCCCTGGGAGGAAATAGAAAAACAAAATAAAAGAAAACAAAAAAGTCTATGTCATACTGCAGATTATCAAAGGAGAATTTGCTGGACAGTGGCCAATATCTAGAGTTCATAAATCAGCACATCATATGGAAAATGATTATAAAATAATAATTGTTTCCTTTTTCTTATTGAAGTACTACTTAAATGTCAGGCACAATGATTCCTTGTGCTACCTGTGCTATCTATGATCATAGTCATCATCATTGTCAAGCATTAATTTACCTCTTTTGTTGGAGTGTTACATTAAGATCTTGCAACTTATTAAAAATTATGACACATATCTAGGCATAAAGAAAACAACCAAGTATGCACTTTGATTTTTTTCTCTCCATTTTTTTAAACTTTTTATTGTGATTTGAGTGAATGTTTATGGAGCAAATTGGGTTTCTGTTCAACGATTTATACACATTTTGTTTCTTTTCTTTCTTTCTTTTTTTTTTTTTATTAGGATTTGGGTGAAGATTTACAGAGTAAATTCACTTTTCATACAGCAGTTCACATATACT
>NW_006921929.1:528799-562439 GCF_000298275.1 Orycteropus afer afer
GATTCCATCCTTTTCTATGTTTTGGAATACTTTGAGTAGGATTGGTATTACTTCTTCTCTGAATGTTTTATAGAATTCTCCAGTGAAACCATCCACATTTTGTTTCTTGACATGGATTTCAATCCCCACAATGTAACAGCACTCTTCTCATTTCCTCTCTGTGTTTACTGTTTCCATTCATCCTTCTTTCCTATCCCTTTCTACCTTCTGAACACTATCCCTGGGCAAAAGCTGTTCTTTTGATCTTGTGTGGCCAGTTGTTTTAAGGAATATGTACCCCTCTAGTGCTATTGTCCACCCCATGGGCCTATTTATTGCTTGGCTGAAAGTTGAGCCTCACACATGAGTTCAGTTCCAAGCTTGAAAGGTGACTAATGGTTCCACTAGTCTCTATCAGACCAGACGTATGGAAACCAAACCAAACTGAATTCACTGCCATCAAGTCGATTCCCAATCACAGTGAGCTCCATTGTGTTCCCAAGGCTGTAAATTCTTACCGATTTATCTTTTTTCCATGCAGCAGCTAGTGGGTTTGAACCACCAACCATTTGGTTATCAGCCAAGTATCTTAACCACTATACCACTAGAACTCCTCAGACTCATGAAAGGAGGTCAAAATACTGTCTCTATTTCTAACTTCCAAATACTCCAAAAATAAATTGATTATGCTTGAAAAATAAACCTTCAATAAAAAACAAAACAACAACAACACAACAAAACTCCAGCCACTTAGAAATCAAAAAAGCAAATGTGGTGTGACAGGCCATCATCTTGTTGTGTAAAATGCTCCTACAACAAAAATTTTAGCTTACTAGCTAGACATCTTGACTTAAGAGGGCAATATTTTCATTGGAAAGTGATTAGAACTTAATAGAGTCTTCTGAGTGCAAGTAAGAAAAGAAGTGAGAGAGATTATCACCTCTAAGTTTAATTAAACTTCTGCAAGTTGCTAATTCTTCTTCAGGTTGATTAATAAAGAGTGCATACTAACATACTTTTTAAAGTATGAATATATTTACTCAATTATGAAGCAATCATCCACACAGCCACACACACACACACACAAAAAACTTGTTTTGTTTTTAAAACAAATATTCCATTTTAAAGAAAGAGAAGGTCCAACTTTTCTAAGCAATGAGCAACATATTTAAAAGTGAAATCTTTGGCTTCATCAAAAAGCAAAAATATTAAGTTTTTTTTTTTTTCTTTTTTTCCTCCTCAGCTCCACAACTTACTAAGTGCAGAACTTTGTTCAAACTTCTTAGTGTTTCTAAAAAGCAGTTTCCTCATCTGAAAAATGAAACTAATAAATAGTACCTTTATAGTAGGATTGGTAAGGAGCTCAGGTGATATAGTGGTTAAAGCATTTGTCTGCTAACCAAAAGGTTGGTGGCTCAAACTCCATGGAAGAAAGATGAGGCAGGCTGCTTCTGTAAAGATTTATAGCCTTAGAAACCCTATGGGGGTCTCTATGAGTTGGAATTGACTTGATGGCAGTAGCTTTGGTGACAGTAGGATTTGTGTAAGGACTAAATGGAATAATTCTTGAATGTGCCTGGCACAAAATAAGTGCTCAACAAGGTTAATTTTCATTATATTCTTGTTCATGCAAAATAAATAACATAGTAGAAAAAAACATTCCACTCTCACAAATTATTCTTTATTGGTGCCTCTTCATCTTTATATTGTGTTGTTCTACCGCCAAAGAACTCAATATGTGAAAATACATAAATAAACAATGAAATAATAGCAGAGGAAAATCTTTCTCAGGTTTAGAATAATGGAAATATCAGATAGGTTGCAAAAATTAATAAGGAATCAATAATAAATTATTAATTGATTTCAAACACATTTTCCATTTCCACAGAAAGATTTACCATAGTGTTTTCACGATTTGAGGTCCCTGGGTGGAACAAAGAATTTACATTCAACTACTAACCTATAGGTTAGAGGTTTGAACATACCTTGTAGTGCCAGAAAGGAAAGTGCTGGTGATCTGCTTCTACAAAGAGTATAGCCAATTAAACTACATGGTGCATTTCTACTCTGTAGCATGGGGGTTGCCATGAGTTGGGGTTGACTCCATGGCAGAGGGTTTGTTTGTTTGCTTCCACAATTCATGAACATGACAGCTGAATTCAAAACATCCTAGCAAATTCGCCCTTCCCAATTGGAGGGCTTATATAATAAGCTCCTTTTCCTTGTTTTCTTTTTTCAATCCTTAGGTAGAATTATAAGTTAAAAATACAAGAATTTGTCTTCTAAGAATATGAAGGTGAACTATGCTTCTTAAAGAATATTTATTTTGTCACACTCCCATTTTGTTTCTATTTAAAAAAAAAAAGAAAAAAAAAGTAAATGGTTTAGACTTAGAAGAGGATTTTTTTCAGCTTTGGAAGAGGTAGAAACATGGTGGTAGAATACTTCATCTTTAGGAAAACAGCAAAATGTGAAACAGATCAACACTAACAGAAGCTAAATTATACAGTGGAATTGAGCTAGTAAGGTATAATTGATTCTCCATGAATAAAAATAGAACAGGACCAGGAGATTATAATAAGAATCATTTTGGTGCTAAAAATGAACCTATAACAATGGATATGCAGTAAAATCCTATAGCATGATCATTACAATCTCATTTTCTTTGTTCATGTTGCAAGGTAAATGCCTTGAAAGAAGCATTGATATTTTAAATTTTCAGTATCTCTTGTTAAAATCTTATTTTTGCTTCCTCAGGAAAAATTATTTACCTGTGCTACTAGAAAAATGCTTTGGAGAGCAGCACTGTAAGTATATAGAGAATAAATAGCAAAGGCAGTCCCAGAGTATCAGGGAAGATAAATTACCTGTGGACATTTGCTCCATGGTCCCCAGTTAGACATAACACATTCATTGGGGCACAGTAGAGAACAGGACTGGGTTTCTGGGGGAATTTCATCCTGGTTGCACAGGGTATTGTCCACTGTCCTACCTTCGATATCAGCAGTATTAGCACACCTGAAAGGCAAGATTAAAACATAAGTTGATTATTTAAAACCATGGAAAGTGAATTGGAAGTAGTTGTATTGTATCATAATTACTTTACTTCAATGAAAATTAAACATAAAATAAGGATAGTTGAGAAACCAAAAAAAAAAGAAAAGAAAAAGAGGAACAAACCAAACCCACTGCCATCAAGTTGACTCCAATTCCTAGTGAGCCTATAGAAGAGAGTAGAACTGCTCTAGAAGGTTCCCAAGGTTGTAAATCTTTATAGAAGCAAACTGTTTCAGCTTTCTCCCAAAGAGCAGCTTTTGGTTTTGAACCACTTTTAGTTAGCAGTAGAATGCCTTAACCACTGTATCACTGAAGCTCCTTAGTACAGCAACCGGGAAAGAAAATTTTAATCTTTGGCCAAATGCAAACCAACTTTCATGAAGTCAATTCTGACTCATAGTGACCCCATAGGACATAATAGAACTGCTCTATAGGGTTTCCAGGGAGCTCTGGTGGTGTAGTGCCTAAGGCATTTGACCGCTAACCAGAAGACTGGTGGTTCAAACCCACCAGCCACTCCTCGAAAGAAAGGTTGGGCAATCTACTTCAGTAGAGATACTGTCTCGGAAACCCAAGGAGGGGGCACTATGAGTCAGGACCGAGTCTACAGCAGTGAGGTTTTTTTTTTTTTTTTTTTTCCCAGAATTATTTAAATAAAAAGCATGGAAAAATACCAAGGGTTGACAAGGATGGGGAGCAACTGTGACTCTTTGACTTTGCTGGTAACAACATAGATTGTTTAAAAAATTGTTTGGTATTTATCCACTAAAGCTAGACATATATACTATGTAACCCAACAATTACACTTCTATTCACATATGCAAAAACTGTACAAACATGTACCCTCAAAACCCAACTGAAAATGTTCATAGCAGCTAATATCCATAATCAACCAAACTAGAAAGCAGCAAAATGTATAATGAGAGTGGAATGGAAAAAAATACTGTGGAAAATCCATCCAATAAAGTACTATATGGTGATGAGAAGGCATGAGCTGCTATTGAATGAAAAAAATATGGATAAAGCTCACAAATGTAACACTGAACAAACACTAAAAAAAAAAAAATCATACAAAGTTTAAAGACAAAAAAAAAAAAACCACTGCCGTCAAGTCGATTCTGACTCATAGCACCCCCCTTGGGTTTCTGATGTAGTAAATCTTTATGGAAGTAGATTGCCTAGTCTTCCTTCCTCAGAGTAGCTGGTGGGTTTGAACCACCAACCTTCTGGTTAGCAGTCAAATGTCCAAGGCAATGGACAATATTAATCTATTGTGCTATAAGTCAGAATACTGGCTACTCCTACAGGAATGTTAGTGACTGATAGGTGTTTAGGTAGTGCTGGTAAAATTTTGTTTCTTGAATTCTGCATAGGGTACACAGGTGTCTTCACATTGTGAAAACTCATCAAACTGATCCCCTATAAATTGTGCATTGCTTTGTATTTATATTGATAAACTCTGAAGATTATTGAAGATTTATTATCTGTAGAGGATCACAAAAAATGTTTTGGGGCTACGGAATACATAGTACAGGATATAGGAAGCATATTGAAAACAAAGGCTTAGTTACAAGTTTACACACAGAGAATTTAGACATCCACCCTAGCTTAAAACTAAGCTGCATTAGTTTTTTTTTTTTATTATTGATGCTATAACAAATAACAACACACTTAGTGGTTTAAACAATGAGAATATATTCTCTTACAGTTATGTATGACAGAAATCCAACATGGGTTTCATTTAGAGAGGAAGATGTGACTATGGAAGATCTTCAGAAGAAATGTATCCCTATCACCACCTGAAGATCTAGAAAAATATCTATTTCTTTACTTTTCCAGCTTCGAGATACTACCCATATTCCTTTCTTCTGGCTTGCTTCAAGCAGTGCTACATCTCTCTGTGCCTTTCTTCCATGGTCGCATCTTCCTCTGACTAACTCTGTCCATCTCACTTTCTATTTTTGAGGACACCTGTGATTACTTTAGCCCACCTGGATATTCCAGGACAAACTCCTCTACTCACGATCCTCAATTTATTCATGCCCACAAAGTCCTTTTTTTGCCATGTAAGGTAGCAGTGGACATCTTTAAGCACTATTTTTCTGCCTACCACAACAGCCTCTTCTTCAACGTGTTCCAAGAATACTGGAGGCTAAGATACTCTACTTCAGGCACAATTTAGGAAGAGGTTACTCTGGGGATTATGACAAACCCATGACTAAAGACAAAAAAATTGAAATTAAGGGGAGTTCTCAAATGACAATACTCCTGTGGCTATCCCCTACACACCTAGCATTATGCTTTCCCTTGGCCTATTGTCCTTTAGTTTCATCACATTTCTACTCAAATTCATTGCAAAACTGCTCTGAAACATTGTCTGGATTTGTTGATCCACTTTCTTCTCACTGTCTATCTCTTGAACTAACTTTACTAATGCCATATCAAAGAAACCTCTTGTCAGGGTCATCAACAGACTCCACTTTGTCAAATCCAGGGGTCAATTCTCAGATTTCAATTTAGTAAACTTTCTCAGAAACACTTGAAACAATGGTTATCCTCTTCTTGAAAATCTTTCTTTTTTAACTTCCCACTTTCCTTGGAGGGTTTCTTCCTACCTCATTGGCTCTCCGTTCTCAGTCCCATTCATAGGATCATTCTCTTTGCTCTGACATTGCAACAACCTCAGGGATCAACCTCTTCTCTTATGGATCTATACCAAATTTATATGCAAATATTGTCTAAATACATATCCCCACTCTCAGCCTCTCCCTTGAACTCCAGACAGCAATATCTTAGTTGAAGAAAGGCTAATATTATCTCAAACTTAATGTGTTCAAAATGAAATTAAAAAATTTTCTCTCTCAAATCTGCTTCTAATATTGCATGTCAACAAATTCATCACCATTCCTATGGTTGCCCAGGGCAAAAATAAAGGGGTCACCTCTGACACTTCTTTTTCTTACACAATCCCTTTATCAGAAAATCCTATGTTCTTGATCTTCAAAATATACCCCAAATATGACCTTCTCACACCCCAGAGTTTCTTCTGTGCAGCACATCTATTGAGGTTCTTTTCAAATATAAGTGAAAACAGGTTGTCCCCCAGTCTCAAATTTTCCTCCAAGTTGCAGTTAAAATAATATCCAAAGGTTTTACCTGAGAAGACTCTACACAATTTGGGTCCTGGCACAAGCCATATGGGCCATCTTGGTGTTATTCCAACAAGCCAATAAATTTTCTACTTCGTATACTCTCTTCTGGAGTTCCCTTTTTACAGATTTTCACATTCATTCTGGTCTCTTATTTCTTTCAACTCTATGCACAAATGTTATTTTGCTGACTAACCTCTCAAAATAGCATTCTCCATCAGTCCAAGTCAATTCTATTTTTTTCTCTTGGCATTTCACAGTAGAGACATTCCATTATATGTTAATTAACTTATCCTTTTTCTCTGAGGCTACATTTAAGTTCTTTGAGAACAGAACTTTTGTGTGTGTGTGTGTGTGTGTGCTCGCGCGCGCCCATTGTTTTATCCTTGTTTGATATGTAGAAGGTAAATATTCACAAATATTTTTTTGAGTCAATAAATCATTGTAGTCATAGGGAACCATAAAAATCCCTCCTAGCTTGTAGGTTAAGACAAAGAAAAAACAAGCTGTGTCATTCATTAAAACATAGGCTGCTAGTAAAATCAGTAACAGTTTGGAATGCAGGAAGTCTGAAAGATCTGTTCCATATACTTAAATGTGCTCATGTACCTAAAATATTTAACACATGGACTAGCATTTGGTAGTTGTATTATTATTATTATTATTATTTTATCCAGTCAGGCTGCATAGGTTTGAGCTGAGAGATATGGCTGTGTTTAACTGTGTTTTCCTCAATGAATCTGCAACAATTCTGTCTAGCAATTTATTTCTTAATGCTTTTGTTTCTTTTGTGAGGTTTTCCTTTCATATTGCTAAGAGGATTGTCTGTGATAAGAGTGTGATGTGTCACAGCTCATTTACATATTACTTCATAAACTAGATTGGTCAGTCATTTTTCAAAGCCATGAGGGCTCTGGTAGCATAGTGCCTAAGGCACTTGACTGCTAACTAGAAGGCTGGCAGGTCAAACCCACAAACCACTCCTTAGAAGGAAGATGGGGCAATCTATGTCTGTAGTCATACTGCCTTGGAAACCCAAGGAGGGGTCACTATGAGTTGGGTCCAACTCTACAGCACATAACAACAACAACACAACATGAGGGTATAAAACAGAGGACACCAAGGTTTTGAGGAGAAAAAGGTAAAACCCAAAGTTTGCCTTAGCCTGAGCATACTAGTTCCTAAGAAAAACAGCAGTTAATAAAAAGAAAGAAACATAATTTGTTTACTAGTCATTTGTTCAGGTCAGTGACAAGAAACACTTTAATAACTTTCAGCAGCTTTTTCATTTAGCATGCCTAGTGGTGATTTTGTGACATTGAGACTGAGTGTCATAACTGGTAGATATATACTGAATGAAGGAAGTTCACTGATGTTGTATAATGAGCAACACAGATAAGCAGGCTCAGCCTTCGCAACTGGCTTCAATTTAATGGTTAACTCAATGGGGAGCTATATGATTTGGACACTGACTATTGATTTGAAAGGGAGTGTCCTAAATCAGACAAAATGATACACTAGGCTCATGCTGTTGTACAGTTGACTATGCTATCTTTCTTCTTTATTTTACATTCTAAACATTATCATTAATATTTTATTCTTTTGTTTGTTCAGCCTGCAATGTCTATTCCACAAGGCTAAATTGGTTAGAGAATTATTCTTCTTTATTCCTGAATCATTTCTAAATAGACAGTTTTGATAAATTCAGGCCAAGTGTTTCTTTTGGCTATGAAGGCTGTGTTTACAAAACAGAAACTTTAAATAGGCTCCCTCAGGAAATAACCCAATATTTTGTTAAATTTCTTAAGATGTGCTCTTTGGCTATTAAAATGTATTGCCAGACTTTGTTTCCAAGGTTAAATATAGGGCTTAATAATGACATTTTCAATGTATTGACATCCAAAATTAAGCTAACTATACTAATCACCATGCAAAAAAAAAAAAAAAAGAGGGAAATGGTAGCCCATGCAATAGCTCTAAATTTGTTAACAGCGATGGTGGTGAACCAGTGGAAGGGTCCCAGCCTGCTCCCTGCAGTTGAGTCTCCCACTGTAGAAGGAATGATGAGGAATGTGGCTGCCTTGCACAGGGAATGTCATTGTAAAGACTGGCAGGTCAGGGCACATATACTTCCATGGATACTCCAGAGATGAGTAAAAACCAGACTGTATGCTGTGAAAATCAGAGTGCACTTAAATAAGCAACACTGCTATTTTTATTAATCTACATATTTATATTAATATCTATATCTATATCTATACTATATTAATATATCTAAGTTCTACGGTCCCCATTTCCCACATGCCACCATTTGCACACACCTGATTTTCCTAGATTGCATTCCTTCTCCACATCGCAAGGACCTCAGCTCATTGTTGATTTTGCATGGAGACCAGTGTTCTACCACCCAGGAATACTGATTGCATTCATTGTAGCATGGGACTGCCTCATGCACCTGTCAAGAACAGGAAGGGGAAAAAAAAAAATATATGGCACTATCCAACTTACAGAAATAAAGCCTATCTTCTAGTAATGCCTGCCAAACATAACCAGAGGAACTATACTCAGACCCAAACTTCCAAATTACATTCTCAAAAAACAAGATATATTTGGCTTTTCTGAATTTACTGACTTGCCTATTGAAGCATACAGGGGAAATCAACTGAAATATGATGGGATGCTTTCACAAAAGAGAACAAAGGACAGTCATTTCCTAGCATGGAGAATAGGAATTCCATTATCATTTCATTTCCTCAAAGAGCCCACACAGCATCTATTAGATGGTCCAGCTCTCAATTATATGGTATACTGTATTCTCAGATGTACTTTAAGATGTCAACTGAAACAAATATATATAAGGAAAATTTAATCTTAAATATAAGAGATTCTTACAATGCATAAGAAAAGTAGTGTTATTTGCACCAGAAATTCCTTTTTGTGCCCCCAAATGAGCAATGCCAAAAGGCAATCATTTAGCCTCTTGGGCATTGTGGCTTCATATGAATTTAGCTACTTGTAGGATGTTTTCAGAGCGTAGCTAAACATACACATATGAGACAAAGACTGCTAAACTGATAGTGGCTGTGTAGCATTACTAACTATGAATACTTACCATTTTATATTTTGAAAAGGAGCTCTGGTATCTAGTGTCTAAAAAATGAGTTCAGTAAATGAACTGTTAGGGTACTTCACATGCGTTTGTTGGTGGAATTCTTTTTTCCTGAACTTGTATCTCAATGGGTAGTCAATAGAGTTTGTTTGCTTTTATGAGTCTGCATTTAAAATGCATTACTCCTCAATTTGAAGCACAGCTCTCTCCCTCTATAAGAAAAAGAACACTGTTCCATTGTCTGATACGCTGCTGCAGATCACCAGTATGGCTCTATTACAGGCATGCTGATGAATAGTGGTTCAATTAATCAATAGATGCTTAAAAAAAAAAAAAAAAAGGAATTTAAGTCCCAATCCTTTTCCCTTTTGGATTTCCAATTACATAAAATTGTAAATGATGACTAGGTAGTGCTATCCAAATAGCAATATTACCTGCAAGTTTCTACTCAATGCAAGGGAAAGCCCTATGTTATGGGATAATCAGAAAACAAAATTGGAGCACTGTCATCATGTTAGGAGGAAATTAAATGAGAAAAGTTATTTGTGAGACTACATTTTAAGAATCAAAAACAATGCCAGAAACTGTTTTTAACTGTGGACTTCTATCTGGCTGTCTCATGTACTGCGCACAAGGACAAGAGGAACCACAAAGTGAAAAATATGTGAGGGCAAAATGAAAGGAGATGGGAACACAGAAGTGGAAATGGGTGTGAGGAATGCAAGGAATTAAATAACAAAAGAACCACATTTCATGCTGGGAATGCTGACAAGAATGGAATGAAAGGGTCAGAAGCCAGTGCCTACATTAGAATAACTTGTAATAGAGAAAAGTCTGCCCAGAAAACTTACAAGATTCTAAAAGTAAGAGAACAATCTATAAAAATGAAAAGATGTGACCTCCAACTGAACAGATACTAGGAAACTGAGCTGAGGATTTAGCTGACTAAACTTCACCATGGAAATGAAGCGTTCATTCAGTTTTTGAGTTCATTATATGAACTCTTCAAACTCCATCAGGAGATTTAAACAAATCATTTGGGCCTTCAAATGGTACACAAGAAGGTGTATCTACCAATTCACATTGCATAAGTATGGGAATGGGTGAGAAGTTTTATTTAAAAAATTATTTTCTCACACCTCGTGCACAAAACTGACAGCAAATGGATGGCATAAACCCTCTGGGATGGATCTATTTTTTAGTTTGTTGTACCAGGGTAGCTGTGTGTTGCTGTGATGCTGGGAGAATGCCACCAGTATTTCAAATACCAGCAGGGTCACTGTGATGGACAAATTTCAGGAGACTTTCCAGATTAAGACAGACTAGGAAGAAAAGTCTGGTGGTCAACGTCTGGAACTAGCCAATGAAACACTGTGGCTCATAACAGAATATTGCTCAATACAGTGCTAGAGGATGAAGAGTCTAGGCTAGAGGTCACTCAGAATACATGGTGGCAGCAACAATAGACTTGAGCATGCCAACAATCATAAAGATGGCACAGAACTGCGCAGTGTTTCATTGTGTTGCACATGGTGTTTCCATAAGTCAAAGCTGACTTCATGCCAGCTAACAATAATATCAATACTAACCAGAACTAACATTCTTCTTCCTCACCCTCCCTCTTTCCTTTTCCCTCCCTCCCTTCCTTAAAAAGCCCTGAGGTCAGATGGGAAATAAAAATGCTGTTTAATTCTATTTACCTTTGATACAGACATTTGACCAACTACTTTTTCCCACATGATTTCAATCTACATCTATAGCAAAGTAGTCAAAAAAACAAAAACAAACAAACAAACAACAACCAAAAAAAAAAAAAGCAAACTCACTGACATTGAGTAGATTCTGACTCATAGAGACCCCCTTTGGGTTTCCAAGGCAGTAATTCTTTACGGCAGTAGATTACCTAGTCTTCCTTCTGCAGAGTGGCTGGTGGGTTTGAACTTCCAACCTTCTGGATAGCAGTCTACTGCCTTAGGCACTACACCACCAGAGCTCCTTTAGCAGAGTTGTTGTTGTTGTTGTTATTTGCCGTCGATTCGGCCCCGACTCATAGCAACCCCTCCTTGGGTTTCCGAGGCAGTATCACTACGGAAGTAGGATTGCTCAACCTTCCTCCCGAGGAGTGGCTGGTGGGTTTGAACCGCCAGCCTTCTGGTTAGCAGTCAAGTGCCTTAGGCACTATGCTACCAGAGCTCTTTTAGCAGAGTAGTAGACCTCAATAATAAGCTAGTGGCCAATAGGCAGCTAGATTATGTAGGATGATGTTAATTAGTGGTGTGAAAAAGTCTTGATTAATGGTATGAAAAAGAACAACTCTTACAGAAGACTCTCCAGTCACTTGGAATTATTTGACATTTTCCCCAGATGTGTCTGCCATCTTGCATTCATTCATGCCATTCCTGCTAGTTGACAATTTCCTACCTATCCTTCAAAGCCCATGTGATTTCAATCATCTTCACAAAACTTTTCATATGATCCCTGCTGGCATTTCTTTGGCACTCAGAGACACTGTCCCAGTTTGAAGCAGTACAATTATAATATCAGGATGCACATGCCTGGGGCTAGGGCACTCATGGGCAGCAGTCCCAGCTGCACTGGGTTGCTGAAGAGCAAACATATTCTAAAAGTCTTCACTTTCACTTCTTTTCTAAGTGTCTTCTCTTACATTACTTCAGCTCTTTTTCTCACTAAAGTCTTAATTACCACATATCTACTTTGTACCTTAAAAAATACTGAGAGAATATGCTCAGGGAACACACTTTGCACTCTCGACACCTAAATATGCTTCCAGCTCTACCAAAGTCGGATTTGGACCAATGGTGTGTATGTGTCCCTTTCAAAGCAAGACAGACACAAGCTTGTATTAGGCAGGCAGGGACAATGCTTCAGGATGTCTGTATTTCACAAGACACTGGGGACTGGTGGTGCTCAGGAAGTATTTGTTGAATTGAATTGAAACTAATTTTTGAAGGATCCAGGTTGCTAAATGGCCTTCATTTAATTCTCTAGAGAGAAGAGGTCCACTTAATAGAACGTGTAAGGGGCACTTTACAAAGCACAAAGGACAAAAAAAAGGAAATAAAAATGAACACCTTTTCTTTGCATTATGAGGCTTCAGTGTAGAATAAAAATCACTGTACCCTCCAGAAGTGCTGTGTGATTATTGTGTTATGGGAAGGAAAGGCTGTCCTCCCTTCAGAATTGTGAGAATCACCTCCTTAAAACCCTTGTCCACCAGGCAAGGATTCTTACCTACAGGATCAAAAACACCCACAAAAGGCAAAAAGGCAGCAGACTATTCAAGGATAAAAATTAACTGCCCAGGTGCCCAACTTCATCTCCTGTCAGTCCTTTATATTCTGTTATTTCACATTGCTATTTAGTTGGTGCTTATGATAGTTTTATAATGGAAATGTGTTAAAGCACGGACTTTGACAGAGAATCATATGAAAATGTTCCGAAGGAGAGAAATGAGCCATAGGAAAATTAAATGAAAATCATTTCTAAATGGCACAAATTAGGAAGAAAATAACAGGGCTTAATAGGGTTGTAGATGCTAAAAAATGTCACTGAAATATCTAAATCCTCTGAGGGAGGTAACATTTCTTTCTCCCAGTAATGAATACTATTTGTTACTTCTTCAACAGGAAATTTTGTTTTTATAATTTTGCCAGTTTCAGTCATATCATAAATTTATTCATTGAGTGAGTCTTTCAATATTTATTAAATAAACCTCCACTCATTGTACCTGATCAATTTAATTAAATATTGCTTTCTGATACCCTTCTCTAGTTACAAACTGATTTCCCTCATATAAACTTAGAACATAGGGTATGTTTGGGGCTCAGTGGATGCCTTTATGACATGTCTGAGCCTTAGGTCTCAAGGGCTCAAATAAAACAAACAATATAACAGCAACAACCACAGGCACACACACACACACACGCACACACACAATTCACAGCTTTTAATTTTCCATAGTAATAACTCTCTGCTTCTGGGGAATCTGCTACTAATTGAGGTCTAGGTTAATATTGTCAGGCTTAACCTCCAAGCAGGGCACTGAGGCTACTCAATAGAACATGGCAATCAGCTCAAAGGCCCATCTTGGACCATAGATCTGGGTCTATCTCATTGGAATGTGAGAGGAAATGGTCTCCAAGACTGGTAAGGTCAATAGAAGCACCAAACCGGTTGTCACAGAACTGATTCCAAGTTATGGTGACCCCACGTGTGCAGAATGGAACTGCATTCCATAGTTTTTACAGCTGTGAGCTTTTGGAAGATGATCACAGGCCTGTCTTCCAAGCCTCTGGATGGGTTTGAACTGCCAACCTTTCAGTTAGTAGCCCAGAGCTTACCTGTTTGTATCACCAATGGACTGCCAGCTTTGAACACAGGATGTGCAAATTTACCTTTAATCAGGTCCAGCATCTTCATCACTCAACTCAAAGAGCCTCCCTCCTAGCTCTTCTCTTCCCCCCAACCCCCGACACTTTTCCTTTCAAAGGTGTTCCCAAGGCTGCACTCTCCCTCAATTTACCAACCTCTGTCTTTTTCCTTATTCAATCAGCAACTAAGTTATGCTCTCCTCAACTATGAATTTTCTGACTGACTGAAAAGTACAACATTTAAACAAATGCCCTTTGTTTCTGTTCACCATGCATTTGTATCTTCTTGTGCACAGTGTAATAAATAAAATACTGAAGTTCAGCTCTAACTCAACTGTGCTCACATGTGTTACAAATGTGCCCATCAAAAGTCCCTGATCATTATTGATACTGTGATGTAGAACTTCACATGAGACATTCGAGGACAGATCTTGATCATCACACGCTAGATAAGGTTGGCATGATCTTCATTTAGAGATGGAAATTGTTAAAATTCAAAGAGACTAAGTGAATTATCCAAGAAAATGTGGCTCATGAACATCTAAACTAGTGCTTGAATTGGGATTATCTGAGAATTCACACATCCTATTGGTTATGTCCAGAAGGCTGGCAGTTCAAATCCACCAGCCACTCCTCAGAAGGAAGGTTGGGCAATCTACTTCCGTAGTGATACTGCCTCGGCAACCGAAGGAGAGGTCACTATGAGTCGGGTCCGACTCGATGGCACATAACAACAACAACATTGGTTATGTCAGTAGTGCATGGGATTGGCCTGTTTAGCTTATTAAGATGTACCACTGTGCTCCAAGAGATACTGAATACCTATTCAACAATGATGATAATGTGAATATTTCTAAATTTCTAATAAAGGGAAATCAAGAAGAGAATTTTCAAAACTGTCTATACATTAGATGATACTTGTTACGTACATAGAAAATTTTACATAAGCAATTTATTCCTACTCTTTAGGTATAGGGGCTCCTTTCATAATTTCAAAAATCCAAAATGGCACTTAGAAACCTAACTCCTGTGCTTTAAGCAATGGCAGGGCTAATTCGTTTGAACAGCTACAGTCTTTTGTGAAAGTGTTGGGTTAAAATAATCCCCATAAATATTTTTAAGCTTGTATCTGAAGAAAAACCATTATGGCCATCATTCTGTGTGATGGGTTGCTCAAGAGGGCAAGTCTTAGGAGTTGGGTTTCCCTGGAGCTCTTGGATTTAGTGATTGTCCCTCGGGACTGCTGGTAACTGTCAGTTTGAGTCAAGATGCTTAATTCTGAGGCTGTAGCTACCATCTTCTTCCTGATGCTGGAACTTACAAATATTGGCTTTTTTAGCAGTGCAGTAACTGAAAAGATTTACTTTCTCATAATGTCCAGAGTGCACAATCATGTCTGTCTTCTAAAGGCAACCACTGGTTTTAAATACGCAACATGCTTTTTCTTTTCAATTATGGTGTTTAAAAATTCCACAAGTCAGCCTAATAATCCTAAATATGCTTTATTCATAAAACATATTAACAAATAAATTGTTGAACTTTAAAGCCAATGGGAAGTTTATTATAAGAATAACTGTAGTAGCTGCATCCCTTGTCTCTTAAGAACAGAGGTTTACAAGCTAGATGTGCAGACCCTGAAGGCTGAAGTATTATGCAAGGGGCCCATGAATATATTCACATACCAAACCTTGTCTGTAGTCTCAATGTATAAAATAATCTCAAATATGGTGGTACTATCCTTGTCAAATGAGTGTAGGCACCATTGTGATTAATGAAATTTTAATTTCATTTCAGAGTACTGTTGAATTCAAAATAGGCTTTCATTCATTAGGAAGTTTCTCAATCCAGGCAGACTAAAAGCACAAGGTCTTCTTATCATAAAGGTATGGAATCATTGCCTTTATATGTTAGGAGGAGCAGAAATGGTCCAACAAAGAAGGTACATCCTACAGTTGCATTACTGCTTACCTTTTGACAAAAGATATGTTAAATAAAATATCCTTTTCTCTGAAAATGAATATTTTTTTACTGAGGAGTTCTGAACATCAGATTCTTTACTTTTCCATTGGTGCGCATTCCCTCCCCTCTGGACTGAATGTCACTATGTTTTAAGTACTGATTACTCAAGGTCAGGGCCAGCCCATACACTTTGCTAAACCTTCTCTGTCGTTCACATAGTCTTATTTTCCTGTCTATGAAGGAAAGTTGAGACAGAATAATGAGAAGTATAGCCCTAAGCCATGTATGTATTACTCCCTTTCTTACGTTTTCTTTCTCTTTCAAGAATGGCACCCTCACAGAGGGCATCTCATAGAAAAGTTATGAAGGCTTTAACTAAAAGACCTTAGTTAAAGTCAGTTATCTGTGGTAATTTAATTGAGATTATTTATGATGGAAAACAAGTAGTAATCTTTTAGTTTTTTTTTTAAGTGCATAATATATTTCCCCATAATAGATTTACATTTCTTATTGTACATCATTTAAATGACTATGGTTTTAAAGTGAATGGTATGGAATCCCACTACTAGCTATATGTCCTAAAGAAGTGAGAGCTGGGACAAGAATAAATGTATGCACACTCATGTTCATCACAGCACTATTCAACATTGCAAAGAGATAGAAACAACTTAAGTGCCCATCAGTGGATAACTGAATAAACAAACTATTGTACATATACATAAGGGAAAACTATCCAACACTGAAGAATAATGAAGAATCCACAAAACAGTTCATAATGTGGATGAACTTGGAGGACATTATGCTGAGTAAAATAAGTCAATCACAGAAGGACAAATATTGCATGAGGACCCCATTACAAAAAGTCATGGAAAGAAACATTCTTTAATGGTTACCAGGGATGGGAGTGGAGGGGAGGGAAAATTGCTAGCTAGGTAAGAGACATGTATTGATTTGGGTGAAGGGAAAGGCAGTGTACCAAAAGTGAGTGACCAGGAAAAAATCACTAAGGAAAAGGAAGACACGGAGAGATGCACAAGAGGTACAGACAACAAAGGCTAACACTACTACATACACAATACTGCATCATCAGTTAATAATAAACATTAAGCTGCATGTGGATACACAGGTAGACAGGCAAGATGATGAAGTATGGGTAAATGAAGGGGGCAATACCCATGATCATATATAGAGTTGGCAGGCAGTATCTCTACATACCTATTTGTATGTGCTATAAATATGTCCATATATACAATAGAGTTAACAAGGGGAAAGTTATGATAACTTCTTAGCCACAACAAAACACCTTGAGAGAGTGAGTGACTGGGCCTGTGGGCTTGGGTCATGGATGGGGGGTGGGCATTCAGTTCAATTGGCATGGCATAATATACAACAACGATGTTCTACATCCTACTTCGATGAGTAACGACTGGAGTCACTGGCTTGTGATTGGCCATCTAAGATGCAAATCTTATCTTATTTATTTATTTTTCCTTATTTGGAGCAAAGAAGAATGAAGAGAAGGCACATGGAAACAATAGTTCCAGGGACTACTGGACCATCAGCTTATGTGATCAAGAAACTAGAAGAACCAGACAGTACCTGAATACCACAGCCAATCACTTTGAAAGGGATCAACATTGGAGATAATGGATAGAGTGGGAGAAAAATGTGGAACAAAGCTTAATAACATAAAAAGACCAGATTTACTGGTCTGATAGCAACTGGTGAAACCCCCAGGATTATGGCCCTTGGTCTCCCTTTGGGCCTGAAGTTGAACTCACTCCTATGGCTCAACTTTTAGCCAAACAATAGACAGGCCTGTGAGATAAACAATTATACCACAGAGGTACTCACTCCTTCGAACAATCAACCATAAGAGATCAAAAGGACAACATTTGCACAGGGATAAAGCTTAGAAGGTGGCAAGAATGCACAGGAAATAAGGACACAGGGAAAAGATAATCACAGGAAGGAGGAAGTGGGAAGAGGACGTGGGGATTATAATTGATGGCATGAAACAAAATATGTATGAACTGTTCAATGGGAAATGAATATGCTCTGTAAACATTCACCCAAATTGCAATAAAAAGTTAAAATAATTAAAGTGAAGTGAATGGTAAGGGATAAATCAATCTGCAACAAAAAAATATTGTGCAGATTCTATGAAGTGCATGGTGTTCTACAAGTAAAGTACTAAGACATTTGAGCACTGATAGACTTCCTCTGTGTGGGGTATGTTTTACAAAACAGAGGGAACATATTGACACACACAACTTGGGTCAAGTTGAACTATAAAGCCTACACTCTATGTCACAACACCATAGAAGCAAACATGACAAATTTAGAGAGGCAACTCATTCCAGAGTCTCTGTTACCTTCTCCAATGCTGTAGGAGATGACTCTCACTTCCATGCTGTGTTATGGCAAGACAAGAAGGAGTGTCTGTGGATTTTTCACAGTATACCAGGGACTTTTGTCCTTCCAGTTTTCATAGACCATATTATGGTTATCAGTCAAGCTGAAGTGATAAAAAGCAGTGTCATGCCATCTATGAGAAATACTTAAAGAAAACTCTGGGAGAGTTGAATTCATAGATCTTCAGAAAAGAGGACTGGTGTCTCAAAGATGTTTAGACTGTCCCATGGAGACCTGACCAGAGAAAAAAAATACTTCCATGCTTATGGAACTTTCCACTGAGGAGATTCTGTCTAGTAGACTAGTGCAAGGACAGAGGGATGATAGATAGATAGATAGATAGATAGATAGATAGATAGATAGACAGACAGACAGACAGACAGATAGAACTGACCTGGATCCCAGAATTTGACCACACCAGTAATCAGGTGAGAAAAAAACAGATTTATTTCTCTATTGCATGAGATGAAGAATCTGAAAGGGTGATTGGTTGGTCCTCTGTCTTAGCAATGATTTTATGTGTTACAGGCACTACGATAAGGCACTCTTGTGGTGTAATGGTTAAAGCATTTGGCTTCTTACCAAAAGGTCAGTGGTTTGAACCCACCAGCTGTTCCTCAGAAGAAAGATGAGGCAGTCTGCTTCTGTAATGATTTACAGCCTTGGAAACCCAATGGGGGTCACTATGAGTTAGAATTGACTCGATGGCAGTGAGTGAGTGAGTGTGGCAGAAAGATGAGGGTAAGGCAAAGATTAATTAACAGATCTGAGTTCTCAGAAACTGATGCCCTAAGAGTTAGAAGATCAGAAAGCATATTCTGCTGGAGTTTATCAAAGAAAGGGAGAAAGAAGGATCTAGGCTTGAGGTTTGCAATTCTTCGATAGGTAATTTTAATACTGCAGTAAAGTCGTTTGGGTAAACTTTTACTTTCCTAATCAGTTCTTGTTAGGAGAGGACCTATTTGATTTTTTTTTTTTTTTTTTTTTTACAGCTCCCACTTATTCTCAGTAGTTGGGAGCATCACATCATCCTATATTCTAGGATATATGCAATGGTCTCTTCAATCAATATATATAACAAGCCTATGGAGCCTCTCCTGAAAATCTGAATAATTTGGATTAGAAAAAGAATTTTTATAAGGAAGCAGCATAATCTAAGCTGCATATTTCTTAGGCTGAGTAATACTATGTGTGGCTAGACTATCAAACACAAATGGGCAATGACGAGTGGCTTTAGTTATGATTAATCTGTATATGAACTACTTGAAGGTAGGAGATTTATCAATCAGTCAAGCAAACAAATCAATATCTAAACATAATTCTCATAAATTGTGCACAAAGTTCGTAGTGCATCCAGAACGTAGTCTGCGGCTAACTGGAGTCAGTAAATGGTAAAATGCAATGCTGTAGCATTTTTGGAACCAAGGGGAGCCACTAGGATTTCTGATATTTAGGTTGAGAGAGCTATTCCAAATAAAGTTTGGAGAAAGTAAATCATCCTGGATGTGAGAGAAATGAGAATATGTAACAGGGCTGAAAAAGGAGGGGATGGTATGACTATGAAATAAGGATTGTCATGAATTCTTTTTTCACAAAGCTTCTGATACATAAAAAGGAAAAAGCCACAGACTGGTAGTGAAAATGACAGAGACAATCAAAATGTCAGTACTACTTTCTGGAATCATTTAAGATTAGTATATTCTAGAAGCAAGGGATATATTCAAATGTCCTCTTTTCTACCAGCAGAGCTGTGAAGAAACCACAAAGCATCCCAAGCGTCCTGAGTCCCAGAGAGTATTGCTAATGAGCAGAGCAGCAGAAATTCCTGTACATTTGCCAAGAAAACCTTCTCATAACATATTTACCCTCTTATTTCATTTTATGTTGGCTTAGTTGGGATAAATCTGGTATGTGTGACCAGTAAAACAATCTGGTCTCTGAAAGGTTTGATCAGAACTTAGTACTAGTCACAGTCTGCAAGCACAAACCTGGATCTGGCTTGAATTCCAGGACCACAACCAATAGGAAAGCCCATAATGGGTGAGAAATGTCATTTCATGATTTTCTTATTATGCAGTGGCCCATGATGCTACAGTCTCTTAATCCTTACCCCAAACAAATTTTTCTTTAGAATCCTTGCACATGGCATATCCCACAGACTAACAGGCAGTTAAAGGGAACAGACAAAAGAAAGAGCTATCAAAAATGACCTTTATGCAGTATAGAAAGATCGATTTTAAAAAGAGTTAAAAGACCCAAGAATCACAGTCTGCAAACCCATCAAGAATGGGGTATTGTTAAACCATTAAGAATGGAGTATTCCTATTGTAACTAATTTCTAAATGGTCCTAATCTCATTGCTTCAGATGTATGGGTGGGTGAGTAGGTGGGGATCATTGTATGTTTCATCCAAGAAAAGATGGAGGTTATTAATTCCTTGTAGTCTGGGAAAAACAAAACAGGAAACTGAGCACAATTATAATAAAATACCTATAAAGAAACTTTTTGCACAATGTTATATTACATAGACACATAGAGTAATCAATTTCTTCCTCTGTAGATAAACATATGTGGAATCAGTTATCAGCCTACATTGTATTCTAATGGTTCTCCTTGATAAAATGGAAGCCCAGGCAGAGCACAAAATAGCTTTTTAAAATATGAACTCTTACTGTGAGTCCTCCACAACAAACCTGATGTGTCAGGGACAAGGTTAAAGTGAAACATATAGCCACAAATGGTGTTCTATAACCAAGGATGGCACAGCCTGACCTTTGCAGAAATGAGAGACAAATTGATTGCATAATGGAATTCCTGCCATTCTCTTATAGTGAAAAATTGAAATCTTGGCTCTGATTTCCCCTCTAATTTCATCACCCTTATTAGGAGCTAATAGAAAGCTACTGCATTCGGGAATACAGAGTATTTTGTTGCAAAAATTCCTTCTCTGGAGTAGGCAGTAAGGAAGAAACAAAGACTGATACAGACTTTTTTTGGCCATTCACAAAATAAAAACAGAAGATGACTACTAAAGAAAAATGATAGCTTAAAATAGACTTATAACTGGCCTCAAAATTAGTAAGCTTTATTTGGTTGACCAAAAGGAAGACAGCAGTTAGAAAAGTAAGTCATTTCCAACAGAAGCAAATATTACTATACTCAAAAACTAAACCTGCTGCTGCCAAGTTGATTCTGACTCATAGCGACCCAATAAGACAGAGAACTGCCCCATAGGTTTTCCAGGGCTGTAATATTTACGGAAGCAGACATTCACATCTTTCTCCCACATAGTGGCTGGTGGGTTCAAAACATCACCCTTTCACAGAGTAGCCAAAGGCTTAAAAACCACACCATCAGTGTTCATTAAATATTACTATGTTTTTGTCGTTACTGCTGTTAAGTGCCATTGTGTTGTTTCTGATTCTTTTTCTTTTTTTTTTTTTTTTTGGATTTAACAAACAGAAATTTATTTTCACACAATTTAGAAGACTAGAAGTCCAAATTCAAGGTGCTGGCTATAGGGTGAGACTTTCTCTCTGCTAACTCTGGAGGAAGGTCCTTGTCTCTTCTAGCTTCTTCTCCTGGGTGATCTTCATGTGGCTTGGCATCAATCTTCTCTTGAGTCTAGGAGGTTCTTAGTGCAGGGACCCCAGGTCCAAAAGATGAACTGTGCTCCTGGCTCTTCTTGCCTGGTGGTAGGTCCCTCTAGTCTCTCCTTCTTTGTTTAATCTCTTTTATATCTCAAAAATAGGCAACATAATTCAGTAGATTGTATCCTGCCTCATTAATATAACTACTTCTAATCTTGCCTCATTAACTTTATTGAAGTTAGGATTTACAACACAAAGGATAATTACATCATTTCATATAATGGAGGATAACTGCCTAATTCTGAGAATAATGGTCTAGCTAAATTGTCACACAATTTGTAGGGACACAATTCAATCCAGAACAGCAGGTTTCATGTTTTTGTTTTGTTTTAACATTCTTTTCTCTCTCTTTTTTTTTTTTTTTTAAGTAATATTTCCTTTCTTTTTATTATTATTTCCAAGGATGTGTTACATGGGAAGCTGAATGATTTGTCTTTGCCTGTGCTGTATAGAAGGAGGGAAAGCCCCTTTGCAGCAGGTGTGACAGGCAAAACAACACTTCAAGTCTTACTCACCTGTTGAAGCAAATCTTTTTTTTTTTTTTTTTTCATTTAGAAGTTCTGTAACAACACAGTATTTTCCCTCTTTTTGGTTTGTATTTGTCCTCATTTGCCAGTTGATGTCTCTGGTTCCCTGTTTACAATCTTATAAGCTTATTTTACTTTGGATATGTCCATAGCTGTGGTTTCTGGGTTATGTCATCTTGTGTCAAAATGGTTGATTGTTGTTTGCTATTATTGGTTCTCTGTTCAAAGGACTCCCTTTAGTATATCTTGTAAAGTTGGTCTGGTTTTAACAAATTCCCTTAGTTTGGAAATTTCTGATTCTTAGTGACCCTATGCAAAACAGAATGAAATACTGCCCAATCCTGCACCGTACTCACAAAATCCTCACAATCATTGCCATGTTTGAGTCTGATGTCCCAGCTCGTTTGTCAGTCTGTTCCTTTGAGGATCTTCTTCTTTATTGTTGACTCTCTACTGGACCAGCATAATAACCTTCTCCAGGTACTGGTCCCTCTGATAATATGTCCAAAATACACAAGATGAAGTCTTCCTATCCTTGCTTTTTTATTTTATTTTTTAAAATGTTATAGCTTGTTTTACATTCAGTGTAATGCGTACATTTAGTTTCATTCCCCATTCAACATGTCCAACCCTAACCTTTTAAGGAACATTTTGGCTGTACTTCTTAAAATACATATTTGCTCATTCTTCTGGCAGTCAATGATATATTCAATATTCTTCACAAACTCTGTAATTCAAAGGTATTAATTCTTTGATGTTCCTTATGTATTGTCAAGTTTTTGTATGTATGTGAGGCAAAAATCTCAGCTTTGGTCAGACACACCTTAGTTATCAAAGGAACATCTTTGATTTTTTAACACTTTAAAGAAATCTTTTGCAGCAGATTTGTCCAATGCAATATTTTTTTTTCCCTATTCCTTGACTGCTGCTTTTATAGGCATTTATTGTGATCTAAGTAAAATTAAATCCTTGACATTTTCAATTTTTCTCCATTTATCACTATGTTGCTTATTTGATCAGTTGTGAGAATTTTTGTTTTCTTTGTATTGAAGTGCAAGCCGTACTGAACGATGTAGTCTTTAATCTTCATCAGTAAGTGCTTCAAGTCCTTTTCACTTTCAGCAAGCAAACAATATTACTACAAAAGGAAACTACAGACCAGTATCCATCATGAATATAGATGGAAAAATCTTCAATAAAATTCTAGCCAATACACTCCAAAAACATATCAAATAATAATAATATTAATAATACATCATGACCAAGTGGGATCCATACCAAATATGCAAAGAAGGCTCAACATTAGAAAAACTTTCAACGTAATCCATCACATAAGAAAAATAAAGGAAAAGAATTACATGATCATATCTATAGATGTAAAAAAAAAAGCATTTGATAAAATCTAAAACTCATTCCTGATTTAAAAAAAAAAAAAGCTCTCAGAAAAGTAGGAATAGAAGGGACATTACTCAACATAATAAAGGGCATATATGCAAAACAAAACCAACAGCCAACATTATTCTCAATGGAGAGAGACTGAAACCATTCCTCCGGAAAGCAGGAATGAGACAAGGATGTTCTTTAACTTCACTTCTTTTCAACATTGTATTATAAATCCTACTCAGGGCAATAAGGAAAGAAAGGGAAATAAAAGACATCCAAATTGGTAAGGAAGAAGTAAAAGTACCCCCATTTACAGATAATGTGATCCTATACATAGAAAACCCAAACAACTCAGCAAGAAAACTACTGGGAATCCCCCAACCCTTTAATTGTGATTTGGGTGAAAGTTTACAGAGTAAATCCACTTTCCATACAGCAGTTCACATACACTTTGTCTCATGACATCAACTATAATTTACCACAGTGCAACAGGTCCCCTCCCTCTTCCTCTCCACAGTTACCTCCTCCCTGTGTCCTTCCCTCCACACACTCCTGCCCCCTGAGCTATGTCTCTGTGCATACACAGCCCTTCTATTCTCCCATGATTGTTCTCTCCAAGGAGTGTAACTACCTAGTGTAAATATTCATCTCATATGCCTGTTTTTTTTTTTTTTTTTGCTCTAAGCCACAGTCGTGGGTTCAATTCCAGACATGAGAACAGCTAGGAAAACTACTGAACTTATGGAAAGATTTAGCATAGTGGCAGAATACTAGATCAACATGCAAAAATCAATTGGATTCCTCTACACCAGGAAAGAGATCTCTGAAAAGGAAATAAGGAAATCAACACCATTGCAATAACTACCAAGAAAGATAAGATATGTAGGAATAAATCCTACCTGTAACACAAAATATCTATACCAAGAAAACTGCAAACATTACTTCAAGAAACTATAATATACATAAATGGAAGACCATACTATGCTCATGAATAAGAAGATTGAACATTGTGAAAATGTCAATACTACCCAAAGCAATCTATACTTTCAATCAATCCTGATCCAAATTCCAACAACATTCCTTAAAACTAATGACAAAACTAATCACTAACTTTATGTGGAAAGGAAAGAGATCTCAGAAAAGCAAAGCACTACTGAAGAAGAACAAAGTAAGAGATCTCACACTCCTGGATCTCAAAACCTACTATACACCCGCAGTAGTCAAAATAGCCTGGTGTTGGTACAATTGCAGACACAAAGACCAAAGGAACAAAATTGAGAACCCAGAAATAGATCCATCCAACTACAGTCAGTTGATTCTTGACAAAGGTCCAAAATCCATTCAATTGGGAAGATACAGTCTCTTTCATAAATGGTGCTGGCAAACTGGATATCCATTTGCAGAATAGTGAAACAAGATCCATATCTCACACCATACACAAAAATGAACTCCAGATACATCAAAGACTTAAATGTGAAACCCAAAACTATGAAGTTGATCAAAGAAAAAATAGGGGCAAACTTAGGGACCTTAATTCATGGCTTGAATAGACTATCAAGCATAAACCAAAATGCACAAACAGCTGAAGATAAACTAGATGTTTGGGATCTACTAAAAATTAAATTCTTATGTGCATATCAAAAGACTTCTCCAAAAGAATAAAAAGAGAATCTACAGATCGGGAAAAAAAATATTTGGGAATGACATATCTGAAAAAGGACTTATCACTAAAATTTATAAAAAACTCCAACACCTCAACATTGAAAAGACAAATAATCTAATTTAAAAATGGGCAGAAGACATGAATAGACACTTCACCAAAGACGATATTCAGGCAGCCAACAAACACATGAAGAAATGCTCACAATCATTAGCCATCAGAGAGATGCAAATCAAAACAACCATGAGATATCATCTCACTCCAGCACTAATAGCAATGCTCAACAAGACAGAAAATAATAAATGCTGGTGAGGATGTGGAGACATTGGAATTCTCATGCACTGCTGGTGGAACTGTAAAATGATACAACCAATGTGGAAATCAGTATGGTGATTCCTTAAAAAGATGGAAATAGAAATATCAGTTGATCCAGCAATCCCTTTACTAAGTATATATCCTAAAGAAGTGAGATCCAGGACACAAATAGATATATGCACACCCAAGCTCATTGCAGCACTATTCACAATAGCATAGAGATGGAAGCAACCTAAGTGCCCATCAGTGGAGAAATGGATAACCAAACTGTAGTACATACATACAATGGAATTCTATGCAACACTAAAGAATAATGTAGAATCTGTAAAATACTACATAACGTGGTTGAACTTGGAGGATGTTATGTTGAGTGAAATAAGTCAATCATAGAAGGATAAATATTGTATTATTCTACTATTGTAAAAAAGTCAAGGGAAGATTTATATACGGAAGGAAACTTTCTTTTTTGGTTACCAGGGATGGAAGGGGAGGGGAGGGAAAAATTATAGATAGGTTGAAAGAAAAAAGAATATATATATATATATATATATATATATATATATATATAAGAATTCTGAAAAGTCATATTTTCTGTAAACAGCCTCCACCTCTGACCTCCTGAAAAAACTGTACATGTTGCCCATTGTTTTTACTATATGCTTCATAGATGTACACTAATGGGAATAGGTGCTAGTATCCCATTAAGCTAGATTTTTTTTTTTACCATTTGTTAAATTAATTTTATAGCAATTTTAACACTGTACATCAATAAGAAAAATGTTTGTACATTATAAATACAAATACTTGTAATTGTGTTCAGGTGCCCAGATCTGAAAGTTCTACAAAGTAGATGCCCAAATGCATTCACAGAACCTTTGCTCTATTTCTTAGATTTCTCTGAAGATGGATGCTGATAATTAAATAGTATGACTCTACTTCTCCTACCCAGTTAAGGATGCCTCAAATTAATATAGGACAATAAAAGCTTGTGAAAACATTGATTTGTTTTTTGCTTGAAGACAGTTAATAGTCAAGGTGGTCAGTGCACACCATACCTAAAAGTAGACTCTACTGTTATTAGAGAGCCAGGCTTGCAGTGAAGCCAGGCTTCATTTCTCAGAAGGTGGAGACCAAGTCTTGAACATTTCTTATATTACGCATTGCATCTGGAATGTGCTGGACTCATAATAGTCTCATAATTAATGCATTGTGGACCTGTACTGAACTCCCCGAAGTACAGAGTTTGTGGTTCAAGTTCTGATCTGGTATCTCACTTGGAGGGTTAAAATTAAAATATCCCTCCTCAGCAGGAAACATACTGTCTTGGATTGATGAAATGGCTTCTGTAGAGAAATTAAGGAGATGGACAGTTTGCATTGGATTTACTTGTATTGGATTCCTGTCCTCCATTATTGGATTCCTTGGTTGTGTTTTATTAAATTGATAATGTGGTCACCTTTGGGGGTGGCTTCATTTCAGTGATGGGTGAAGTGGTCCTTTAGACAAAGCAAAAGATTATCTGTGGTCTGTGGAGCAAGCACTATAAAGGCAGCTATGAGAATGGAATTTTGTTTTAGGTTCCATCATTGATTTCCTGGCAGCTCACTTAACAGACTCTTGAGGTTTAGCTTTTCTTTCAATAACTAGACATTAATACTTATAATTTTCCAGAGCAGTACAACAAAGGTATATGAGCTTTAGAAACTTTGAGAGTGCTCACTGCAATAAGTAAAACTTGTTTTCAGTAAAATTAGTATTGAGGAATGCGTGGAGCTGAAGAAATTTTGGAGCTAGGAGAAAACTCTAAGGTCATCTTATCTATTTCCACTACCTCTTTTATTGTTGTTTCATTTAAAAAAAATGCCTGCTTTATTCAAGTTGATTAATCTAATAAATTTTCTTTTCATATAAACTTAGCATTGCTGTAATTATGCCCTGAAAACCTGGGAAAGGTGACAGATTGAAAGAGGCTTTGAAGTTTCATGCTTTCTCATCCTCCAATAGATGCACTGTTAGTAAGTGCTAATCCAGCAAAACACAATTTCTGATAAGAATTCAAGGGGACATTTACAATTCTATAGTAATGCCAATTTTTTGACATTTCTGTTGAACATGAAATGATTTCTTTTAAAAAAGAAAGCCTTTAATTTTATAGCTGAGGGATATAAAGTGTCCTGTGCAGAAAACTTTAATTAAAATAATTTACTACACACAGGTAGAATATAAGGTATTGCTGTGGAGTAGAAAGACAAGGAAGCATGGATATCATGAAAATTACTCCTCATTAAGGACAAGTATAATCGCTGATCACATTAGTTATGGGTCACACACTTCTAACAATTGGAGATAGATCTCCCATACTCACTAATTTAGTCATGAGTTCATGTAGCAAACATTTACTGATGGTCTATTATGTATAACCTATACTCTCCTCAGACACTTGATAAACGAGGATGGCATAGTCCCTCTTCTCTTGTATAGACGTTGGCAAACTCTGGCCCATGGACCAAATTTGCTCTGCTGTCTTATCTCTCTCTCTCTTCCTTCTTCGCTCCCTCCATCCTTTCTTTTCTCTCATCCTCTCTCTTTCCCTCCCTTCCTTCTCTTTCTTTTTTGAGATATAATTCAAATTCCAAAAAATTCATGCTTTAGAGTGAAAATCCTGTGGTTTTTAGTTTACTCACACAGTTGTGTAACCATCACCACTACTTCTAACTCCAAAATGTTTTCATCACCCTGAAAAGAAACCCCATTCTGATTAGCAGTCATCCCCAGTCCACTCTTCCTTCAGACCTTGGCAACCACAAATGTACTTTATAGTCCTATATATTTGTTTATTCTGGACATTTCATATAAATGGAATCATATAATATGTGAAATCTTTTTTTCTGGTTTCTTTTACTTAGCTTAATGTTTTAAAGTTTCATCTATGTTGTTTCATGAATAAGTGCTTCATTATTTTTTATGACTAAATAATATTAAATTATATGGCTAAACCAATTTTATTTATGGATTCATATGTTCATGGACATTTGGATTTTTTTTCATTTTGTTGACTCATGAATAATGCAGCAACAGATATTGGTGTACAAGCTTTTTTGGTCATTTGTTTTCAGTTCTCTTGTGTATATACCTAGGAGTGAAACTGCTAGGTCAGGAACAATTCTACGTTTACCTTTTTGAGGAACTGCCAAACTAGTTTCTATAGTGGCTGCAACATTCTACATTTCTACCAACAATGTTTCAGAGTTCTATTTAATCCACATCCACACTAACACTTGTAATTGACTTTTGGTTTCTAGTCATCCTAGTGGGTTGACAGATCTCATTGTGGTTTTGATTTGCATTTCCTTAATAACTAATTATGTTGAGTATCTTTTCATCTGATTATTGACCATTTGCCTATTTTCTTTTGAGAAATGCTGTCTATTAAATTCTTGTGCTTATTTATTAATCGTGTTATTTGTCTTTTTATTGTCGAGTTGTGAAGTTTCATTATATATTCTGGATACTAAATTGTGGTTGTTCAGTTTGTGTGTCAACTTGACTGGGCCTTTTTGAGTGGCTGGGCAGCTGTATGTACTATTCCCCACGCTGAGACTGATAATCAACTAGATGGTGGAATCTACTGTGAGCAGCTGATTAGCTGCCTTAGGATATGGCCTGCTTCCTGTATATAAAGAGAAGCCTTGGGGAATGGTCTCTAGCTTATAGCATTCTTGAATCCTGCATGTAGTAGTGTCGTTGTTCAGCAGCCTGCCATACTCTGCCAACCTTGGGACTTTCAATGGACTTGAGTTAATGGCCTGCCATGTGGTTTGGTAACATTGGGACTGTGCTTTTTATTTGTCAGCCTTGGCCTTGTCAGTCTCAGCAGCCAGCAACTGTCTGAGTGAAGAAAAGCCTCTAGCTCCAGTGGGCCAGGAGCAGGAGGCAGAGCTGAAGCCCAAGGTTGAGGGGCTTTTACCCAGCCCCTAGAGCATGGCACTTTGAACTCAGACTTAAAGCCTCTAAACTGTAAGAGAATAAACTTTGTTTATTAAGGCCATCCCATTTGTGGTACATTCTTGTCAGAGTGGCACTAGGTAACCAGACCATAGATCTTTATTGATACAGGAAACATCAAAAGAAGATGGATGAAATACACAGAGTCACTATACCAAAAAGAATTGGTAGATGATCATCCATTTCAGTATGTGGCATATGATCAAGAACCACTGGTATTGAAAGAAGAAGTTGCAACTGCACTGAAGGCATTGGTGAAAAACAAGGCTCTGGGAATTGATGGAATACCCATTGAAATGTTTCAACAAATGGATGCAATGATGGAGGCACTCACTTGGCTATGCCAAGAGATTTGAAGGATAACTACCTGGCCAACAGACTGGAAGAGGTCCATATTTATACCCATTCCAAAGAAAGATGATCCCAGAGAATGTGGAAATTATCAAACAATATCACTGATATCACACACAAGTAAAATCTTACTGAAGATAATTCAAAAATGGTTGCAAAAGTATATTGACAGAGAACTTCCAGAAATGCAAACTGTATTCAGAAGAGGACATGGAGCAAGATGTCAATGGATCTTGGCTCAAAGCAAAGAATACCAAAAAGATGTTTACTTGTGCTTTATTGACTATGCAAAGGCATTCTATTGTGTGGATCACAACAAATTGTGGATAACATTGAGAAGAATGGAAATTCCAGAACACTTCATTGTACTCAGGAGGAATCCATATGTAAACCAGGGGGCTGTTGTTCAAACAGAACAAGGGGATACAGCATGGTTTACAATCAGGAAAGGAATGCTTCAGAGTTGTATCCTTTTACCATACTTAGTCACTCTGTATGCTGAGCAAATAATTTGAGAAGCTGGACTATAAGGAGAAGACCATGGCATCAGCATTGGAGGAAGGCTCATTAACAACCTGAGATACACAGACGACACAACTTTGCTTGCTGAAAGTGGGGATGACTTGGAGCACTTACTGATGAAGATTGAAGACTACAGTTTGCAGTATGGATTACACCTCAATATAAAGAAAACAAAAATCCTCACAACTGGAACAGTAAGTAACATCACGATAGATGGAGAAAAGATTGAAGTTGTCAAAGACTTCACATTACTTGGTTCTATAATCAACGCCAATGAAAGCAGTAGTCAAGACATCAAAAGATGTAGTGCATTGGGCAAATCTGTTGCAAAAGACCCCTTTCAAGTGCTGAAGAGCAAAGATATCTCCTTGAAGACTAAGATGTGTCTAACCCAAGCCATAGTGTTTTCAGTCACCTCATATGCATGTGAGAGCTGGACAATGAACAAGGAAGACTGAAGAAGAGCTGATGTTTTTGAGTTGTGGTGCTGGCGAAGAATGCTGAAAGTACCATGGACTGCTAAAAGAACTAACAAATCTATCCTGGAAAAAGTGCAGCTGGAATGCTTCTTGGAAGAGAGAATGGCCAGACTTTGTCTCACCTACTTTGGTCACATTGTCAGAAGGGACCTTTCTCTGGAGAAGGATGTCATATTTGGTAAAGTGGAGGGTCGATGAAGTAGGGGAAGGTACTCAACAAGATGGATTGACACGGTGGCTCCAGCGATGGGCTCAGGTATAGTAGGGATCCTGACGCTGGCACAGGACTGGTCAATGTTTTGTTCTGTTGTACATAAGATCACTATGAGTCAGAGACAATTCAAAGGCACACAACAACAACAACAAAAAAGATCGTTATCAGATACATGATTTACAAATATTTTCTCTCATTCTGTGGGTTGTTTTTCTCTTCCTTGATAGTGCCTTTTGAAGAATGGAAGTTTTTGTTTTTCATAAAGGTTAACTTATCTATTTATTTTTGTTCCTTGACTTTAGGTGTCATAGCAAAGAAATCAATTCTTAATACAAGGTCATGAAGAATTACACCAATGTTTTCTTCTAAGAGTTTCTACAGGTTTAGCCACTACATTTACCATATTTTTATGCAGATAATGCACAAGTTCTACATTTGTTTGAAAACCCACTCCCCCCACCACCCTAGAGGTATTTTCATAAATGTATTATGTTTATTTTTCTTTCTTTGTTTTGTTTTTTTTTACAGTAACATGTGAAAAATAAACACATAGTGCACTTTTGAAAATACCTCATGGGGAAAGGAGGAAAATATGGTAAGTATTTGAACCACTTTGAGTTTATTTTTGTATACAATGTGAATTTCTAGTTATTCCAGTACCATTTGCGGAAAAGCTATTTTTCCCCACTGAGTTGCCTTGTTAACTGCCTTGTATGAATGATGGCTCCCAAAAGATATATACATATTTCAGTCCCTGGATGTTGTGAATGTTACCTTATGTGGCAAAAGGAACTTTGCACATGTGATTAAAATTACAAATCTTGTGATAAGCATACTATGGTGGATTATCAGAGCTAGATTATCCTAGATAATCCAAAATTGCTATTAAAGGATCACAACAGGAAGTTCAGCACAGGAGAAAGCAAAGTAAAGATGAAGCAGAGATTGGAGTGATGCAGCCATGAATGCTGGCAGCCTCTAAAAGCTGAAAGAGAGAGGGTACTGAGTCTCTCTGGGAGTCTCCTAAGGAACCAGTCCTGCTTACTCCTTGCCTTTAATAGTCTGGTAAAACTGAACTTTGACTTCTCACTCCATAATGCCACTAAGTTTGTAGTAATTTGTTCGAGTAGCAATAGGAAATTAACTTAGCACCTTGTTGAAAACTATTTAATCATAACTGTATGAGCTCAGTTCTGGACTCTTGATTAAATTTTTTCCATTGATCTATGTGTCTATCCTTATCCTAACCCAACACATTTTGATTATTGTAGTATGGTACTAGTTTTTGAAGTCAAGAAATATGAGCCTTCTATTTTTTGTTGTTCTTTTTCAAGGTTGTTTTGGTTATTGTGGGTACCTTGAATTTTCATATGAATTTTAGAATCAGCTTGCCAATTTCTGCAAAAAAATTAAACTGTAATTATGATAGTTATCATGTTGTGTATGTAGATTAATTTGGGGAGTATTACACTCTTAGTAATATAACATCTTATAAAACATGAGCATGGGATGTCTTTCCAGTTATTTAAAAACTCACTGCTGTTGAGTCAGTTCTGACTCATAGAGACCCTTCCTTGGGTTTCCGAGGCAGGATCTCTATGGTAGTAGATTACCTAGTCTTCCTTCTGAGGAGTGGCTGGTAGGTTTGAACCACCAGTCTTCTGGTTAGCAGTCAAGTGCGTTAGGCACTATGTCATCTTTTATATCTTTCAATGATGTTTTGTAGCTTCTAGAGTACAAATGATGCATTTCTTTTGTTAACTGTTCCGAAGTATTTTATTCCTTTTTGCAATGAATTGTTTTCTGTTTTACTTTTGAAAGTTAATTGTTAGTGTATAGAAATATAATTTATTTTTGTATATTCATCTTGTAACCTTCAATTTTGCTGAATTTGTTTATTAGCCTTTGTAGTGGTGTTGTGGTCTCCTTAGGATTTTTCATAAATGCATTCAAGTCATCTGCAAACAGATAAACCTTTACTTCTTCCTTTCTAATATGATACCTACTTTTTTATTATTATTATTATTGCCACACTCCCTGGTTAGAACCTCCAGTGCAATGTTGAAATGAGTGAAATTCATGAGTGAAATTCAAGGAATGAAAGTGGTAAGAATAAATACCTATATTTTGTTTCTGATCTTTGGAGAAACTTTATGTCTTTCATGATTTAAGTATAATGTTAGCTGTGTAGTTTTCATAGAGCCCTTTATGAGGTTGAGGATGTTCCCCACTATATCTAGCTAGTGAGTGTTTTCCTCATAAAAGGGCACTTGATTTGTTAAATACTTTTTCTGCATCTATTGAGGTGATCATCAGGTGTTTGTCCTTTAATTAATATGGTGCATTGCACTATAAACATGTGTTGAAATAACTTTGCATAACTATGATAAATCCCTGTTGGTCATGGAGAATAATCCTTTTTCTGTATTGCTGTTTCTGGTATGCTAGTATTGTGTTGAAGATTTTTTTTTTTTT
>NW_006921929.1:563129-571605 GCF_000298275.1 Orycteropus afer afer
TGGAACAATGTTTTGTATAGTATGTTATGCCAATTGAGCTTGATGTCCCCTGTGACTATGGTCTCAAGCCCACAGGTTCAACTACTCGGTCCCTCTGGGTAGTTGGCTGTGACCAAGCCGTGACCACATGTATTGAAGATTTTTGTGTCTATAGGCATAAGGGATGGTGGTCTGTTATTTTTATTTCTTGTGATGTCTTTTACTGGTGTAGCACAAGGGTAAACTGGTTTCATAGAATTAGTTGGAAAATATTGCTTTTTATTCCATTTTTTTTTGGTGGGGGGAAGAATTTGTGAAGTTTTGCTCTTAACTAGTATTTTTTGTGAAGTTTTGCTCTTAACTAATATTTTTAAGTATTTGATAAGATTAACTACTGGAATAACCTGGTCCTGGGCTGACTCCTCTTCTACAATTGACAGTTTATTTTACAGAGGATATGAGAAGCAGTCACAAACTTTTTACTTTATGGTTTTTGTTTGGATATTGTCATGGTTTTAGATGAAAAGTGTGAATGAAATCCTTTTCAGTGTAAAATTAATAAAAAATAAGATATACTAATCAATAAGATGAAAGATTGGTTATTCATAGTGAAATACATCAGTGATTAGAAGAAGAATATCCATCATATTTATTTTAAAAAAAGAAAAAAAAATGAATGATTTTAACTCAAGAAAAACAAACATTTTGAGTTAGTAAGCTAAAACAATTCACTGAGTTGTATGTGTCATGCAGCCAAGTATAGCTCTCTTAAAAGAAAGCACTGTTCTTACTCAGAGAAAAAATGTATCTATAGAACTGCAGAGATTTATATTGACAAATTATTATAAGAATCTAAGAAATTAAATATAAGAACACAAAATGAATATTTAATTTGAGTAAATTCAGCCTGTACCTAAGCTGTTTACACATACCTAGAGCTTGAAGTGGGAGAAAAATATCAGTAACTTTAATGTCATAATTTTACCAATATGACCAAAAAAGTCAACTCAAATATTTAGATGATCCTTAGACACAACAGAATCATCAATTTGTGTCATCAAATTATTTTGACCTAAAAATCTGCTATGCAGCCCCTAATCAACAGAAGACTACATAGTCCTTGAGTTGTACATCTTACTCCCTCCCCAAAACCTAGAATGCAAACTACCTAGCCATTTTATTTTCCCTTGTTAATCTTTGTAAAAACTTGCACATGAATAAATAGGGGTTCTTCTGTGACTCTTAGACTCATTTTAGCTGTATTTAGCTCCTGGTCCTAAGGCATTAAAAACACCACTCTAATCTATTACATGGGTAGCTTCTGAAAATATTACTGATGTTTTTATTCATTATATGACTAATGATATATCAAATAAGAATTGAGGTAGACAGAAACAGCATGTGGATTTATTAAAACTGTAAAATAAAGAAGCTGAAATTTATATTAGATGTTGATGTAATATTGAAAAATAATTAATGCTGAGGGCGGGGGAGTGGAACTAGAAGAGACAGACAAGAACAGAGAGAGAAGAAACATTAATTTTTACGATGCTATTTACTAAGAACTTTTTAACCTGGAATCAACATTTCAATTGAAATTCCATGTATGGAATTTTCAATACCAAGTTCAGAGCAATAGAGAACATGCATAACGTCATCTAACACACACTGAATGCAGAGAGCAGATTCAATATCAGAAACATTTTCAGAGCCTTCTATATTCTGCTAATTCTAAAATCTGGGCATTGTTTTCTTCCTATCATAAACAAAGCCCAGTGCAGCAAATTTAAGTAGCTATATATCAATTTTCTCCATTTCTGAAATAGTCATTTTACTGGGGTAAATGACCTCATTCAACAGCTACATGTTAGACACTGACTCTCCTAAGAGAGGACCTTTTCTTCCATGTGGGTACAGTGTTTTGAGAGGATTTTACAAAGAGAAAAAGAGCTGATTTGTGAAGGAAAACATCAAAGCTTCTTTTCACTAAATGAAAACAGTAGAGATCAAAACAGATTGCAACACCAACCTGAGCCTTTGTAGAAGTCCATGTTAGCAGTGCATGACAAGCAGAAAGGAAAGAAAATTTATACGCATTAGTTGAGCTGCTATTATAAAGCGAATTTGAAAAAAGTAGAAATCCTTTTCCCTTGTTATTCAAAATTAACGGCCACATTTCATCTAAAACTTGAAGTTTCCCTCCTAGTTCTCAAGCAAAAGACCCCCTCTAAATGGATATCAAACACATGACTGTGTGGGAATAAAGACCACACAGATCTGAAAAGGTTGAACAGTTTTCTACCAGCTGTCCTATGGCTATGAGAGGTTATTCCTAAGATTAAGAGTTTAAAGAAATGAAATAAATCTCTGAAGTTTATCTCAAGCTCCCTAAGAATTATCACAGTCACAGCTTCTCAATCATGGCCTAAAAAGACAAAGCATTATTATTTTTGAAGTATAACAGCATAAACAGACTAGAATAACTCTTAGAAAGTGGATTCCGTGATCTCTGCCCCTACTGTCTCTCTCTTGCCCCAACTTTTCTTAACCTTACCATAATTTTAATTTTCAAACTTATTCTAGTGCTTATTTAAATATTTTCATCTGTATAACTTGACAGTATGCTCCCTGAGGGCAGGGTCAGTATTTAGTGTTTTAGTTCATCACCTTATTCTCAATTATTTAACTCAGTGTTGGCAGAGAGTAGATATTTCAAAAATATCTGTACAGATGAATGAATGAAAGAGGTCCCATGGCAATGTAAATAACATGATTTAGATACATCTGAAAAAAATATAATCCAAATTTGATACACATTTTCAATTGGAACTCAAGTTTTACTCGTTTTGTGTAATATGTCTGAAATTTCAATTTGCAGATTAGTTCCACAGGAACTAAGGTGGGTAGGTCAATAAAATATTATTCATTTAACTGACATCTTGGGATTCTTAATCACATTTGAGCCACATCAACATTATAATCTGTAAATAGTAGTTGTTTTCAGTGAGAACTCACAGAACCCAGAGGGCTTCACAAACTTATCAGGTGGCCAGAGTTATCAACACAGTTTCAAAACATTATTAAAACTGATATATTTGGGAGCTATAAGATTATACAGGAGCTCTGGTAGCATAGTGTCTAAGGCACTTGACTGCTCACCAGAAGGCTGGCGGTTCAAACCCACCAGCCACTCCTCGGAAGGAAGGTTGGACAACCTACTTCCGTAGTGATACTGCCTCAGAAACCCAAGGAGGGGTCCTATGAGTTGGGGCCGACTCGACAGCAAACAACAACAACATACGATTATACAGGGTAATCAAAAGAAGAATTTCTTTGCCTTTAGAGAGAAGTATAAAAATGTTAAAACTACTTAATGTTAAGAAATCCAAGAAAATTGTTGACATCAGAGAAATGTCTCCATGATAACTGCTAGACAATTAATTTAGAGCTAAGTAATTAATGTGCAATGAAAAATATACCCATGATTATTTTATTACACATTAGTATCACATCTGGGAGCTCTGGTAGTGTGGTGCTTAAGGCACTTGATTGCTAACCAGAAGGCTGGCAGTTCAAACCCACCAGCCCCTCCTCGGAAGGAAGGTTGGGCAATCTACTTCCGTAGTGATACTGCCTTGGAAACCCAAGGAGGGGTCACTATGAGTCGGTCCAACTGGACAGCACACAACTGCAACAAGTATCACATCGATGGTAATTATGCACATGCTGTCTTAACATTAGTATCAAATCTTGATGATTTCTGCACATGGATTGAAATCCACATCAATGAACAGAGAAATGTGGGTGTATCTCTTACAGAAATATATAGTGGGCGTATCAAAATGCATTATTGAAGTTAAAGGCTAAGAATTTTCTCAGTGCATGTTAATGGGTAGTTTCTTTGATATAGATGATTAACTTTCAATAGGGCAATAAATAAAAGCAATCAAAAGCATTTCTTTGCCATTTCTAAGACACTTACTAAAGAACTTTTCCAAAACACTAATAATCATATTAGATATGGAAATTTGAATACACTTTGACAAATTAAGTTGTTTTCCTGAAATTATATACAAGCTGCCCCTGGGCTGCTAACACTGGACTTACTTACAATGTATAACTTTGAGCCCACCCTTGCAAAGCCTTCCTTCTCCCTCCTGGCTCCAAGCCAGAAGGAAATGATGTGCTAATGCCTGGTTAATCATTGCTCCAGTCACTCATGTGGAATGCTCAGCAGCCACTTCCTCCTTCTCTCACCTCTTGCATCTTTTCAGTGCCAATATAAAAAACCCCAAAACCAAATTCCCCTTGTGCCTGGGAAAACTTTTCTACTTTCTGTGACCTTCTCCAGTGCCGCCTGGGGCAAATCCGTAGCTACTTCTCACTCCTCCCACAACTATCTTCCCTGTCCCTCTGGCTTCAGTAAGTTTATTCCACCAGCCTTGTGCCCCTTCATCCTCCTCCTCTTCACCTTACCTTCCCTCCCTCCCTCTGTATCTTTTCTAGGGATGGTTGCGGCTGCTACCACTGCCATTGCCACCCTTCTCTTTGGCCAGTTGCTCTGAGGGCTGGGAAGCCCCTGGCTCCTAGCACCACTGTGCAGCAGCCATCACCACTTGTGGCAGGCTGCTAGCCTGTGGCCCCAAAGAGTCACTGGCTTCCCGATGTAGTGCCTAAGACATTTGCCTACTAACCAGAAGGCTGGCAGTTCAAACCCACCAGCCACTCCTCAGAAGGAAGATTGGGCAATCTACTTCCATAAAGATACCACCTCGAAACCCAAGGAGGGCACTATGAGTTGAGTTGACGACATCAGTGAGTTTGGTCTTTTTTTTTTTTTTTTTGTCTGTTAGCTGCTCAGCCCCACCGTGACCTGATCCGTAGTGCCCCCTGGCAGGCACTTGGCTTCCACTAGCTCAGCAATACACTTCAGAACATTATTATTACTGTATTATTATGTTAAAGATGTGTTAGTATATCTCAGAGTGTTTATTTAATGTTTTTTTTATGCATAGAAAGTACACCATATTATATGTACAAGTTTCCTCTGCTGTAAGAATGTAAAGCATTTCTATGAAACCTGTTAGTAAGCCAAAATGGCATAAGGCGAAGAAGCAATTATCATTAATTTATATGGGAGAATTTCTTGAGCTTTCTCAGACCCAAAAAATATCTACTAAATCACACCAAGGTAAAAAAAAAAAAAAAAAGCCTTACTGCAGACAAGTTGATCCTGACTCATAGCGACCCCTCCTTGGGTTTCCAAGGTGATATATCTATGGAAGTAGGTTGCTCAGTCTTCCTTCCAAGGAGTGGCTGGTGGGTTTGAACCACCAGCCTTCTGGTTAGCAGTCAAATGCTTTGGGCACTATGTCATCAGAGCTCCCTCAGGATGTCCACTGCTTCTTTACTCACTTGGCTACAAACCAAATTCTTAACACTAGTTTTGCTTCTCATCTTTTTTCATAAAAGCAAAAATCCTCTTCAGATTTCTTTCATTTAGTGACAATAGGTACTAATGTAGGTCTTTCATAAAAGCAAAGTGAAAACAATGTAGGTCTTTTGTAAAAGTGGCCTTTCAAAAAGCAGGATACACCTGTACTAAGATACGACACCATACCTAACTGTTCTGATTTACATACAAATTCGAGTTAGGCAGACTTAGAAGTGGAATTCATTCATAATCTGGGGACTGCCTATATATTATATTTTCTCTCCTTGTTTATATTGGTACCATAATTATTTAATCTGTGGTTAAAATATATAACAATTGAACAAAATTTGTTTTCTATTCTTGCCCAAACTCTTGCAGATTCTTAACAATTACTTTTTTCTCTGTTTGTAGCCTTAACCTTTCTTCTTGACTTTTGTAAAAGTGTTTTCGGACATTTTAACATTAAGGGACTCTGATGAGGAGCTCTGGTAGCATAGTGGCTAAGGCATTTGACTGCTAACCAGAAGGCTGGTGGTTCAAACCCACCAGCCACTCCTAGGAAGGAAGATTGGGCAATCTATTTCTGTAGTGGTACTGCCTTGGAAACCCAAGGAGGTGTCGCTATGAGTTGGGTCTGACTAGATAGCAAATAACAACACAACAACATCTGTAATAAGTCTTTTAAGAAAGCAAAATGTCATTTAAAAGACTAGAAAGAAAGTCAAGACCAAAACAGATGTCAGAAGAGTCCTGAAACTTACTCTTGAACATAGAGTAGCTAAAGTGATTGGGGGGCGGAGTGTGGGGAAGGAATGATAAAAGAGCTAAAAAGAAGAGTTCAAAAGGTGGGTTGAGAAAACAAACTATTGTAATGAAGTGTACAAAGACCTGGAACTAGAAAATCAAAAGGAAAGAACACCTTGGCCTTTCTCAAGCTGAAAGAAATAAAGGAAAAAGTCGAATTGCAAGTTGCGCTGTTGAAGGATCCTATGGGCAAAATATTGAAAAACACAGGAAGCATCAAAAGAATATGGAAGAAATACATAGAGGTAATATACCAAACAGAATGGGTCTGTGTTCAATATTTCAGGAGGAAGCATATGATCAAGAATTGATGGTACTGAATGAACAAAAAATGGCAAAAAAATATAGGCTCCAGGAATTGATAGAATATCAACTGAGATGTTTTAACAAACAAGTGCAACTCTGGAAGCTGTCTCCTCTAAAGCAAGAAATTTGGAAGCTACCTACCTGGCCAACTGACTGGAAGAGATCCATATTTGTGCCCACTTTAAATAAAGGTGATCCAACAGATTGCAGAAATTACTAAACAATATCATTAATATCACATTCATGTAAAATTTTGCTGAAGGAAATTAAAAAATGGCCACAGCAGTACATCTACAGGGAACTCGTCAGAACAGCAAGCCTAATTCAAAGAATGACATAGAATGAGGGATATCACTGTTGATGTCAGATAGGGATCTTGGCTGAAAGCAGAGAATACCAGAAAGAAGTTTACCTGTGTTTTATTGACTATGGAAAGGCATCCAACCATGTGGGTCATAACAAGTTATGGAAATATTGCAAAGAATGGGAATTCCAGAACACATAATTATGCTCATGTGGAACATGTACATAGAACAAGAGGCATTTGTTCAAAGAGACCAAGGGAACTGCATAGTTTAAAATCACGAAAGGTGTCTGTCTGTCAGTGTTGTATCATTTCAATGTACTTATTCAATCTGTATTTTGAGCAAATAATCCCAGTAATCAATGTACATGATGAAGAACATAGCATGAGGAATGGAGGAAGATTCATTAACAATCTGCAATATGCAGGTGACAACACTTTGCTTATTGTAAGCGAAGAGGACTTGAAGCACTTATTGATGGAGATCAAAGACTACAGCCTTCAGTATGGATTGCATCTCAACATAAATAAAAAAAAAATCCTCACAACTGGACCAATAAGCAATATTATGATAAATGGGGAAAATACTGAAGTTGTTAAGGATTGGTTTTCACTTGAGTACACTATCAGGGCCCCTGAACTCAACAGGCGAGAAATCAAAAGACTTATCACATTAGGCAAATTCTCAAAAGATCTCTTTATAATGTTAGAAAGCACAGATGTCCCTTTGAGGACTAAGGTACACCTAGCCTAAGGCACAGAATTTTCAATCACCTCATATGTGACAATTAATAAGAAAGACCAAAGAAGAACTGATGCATTTGAATTACAGTGTTACTGAAAAATATTGAATATACTACGGGCTTCCAGAAAAACAAACAAATCCTTGTTGGAGGAAGTACAGCCAGAATGCTCCTTAGAAACAAGGACAGTGAGATGTCATCTCCCATATTTTAGACATATTATCATAAGTGGCCAGTATCTGGGGAAAGACATCATGCTGGTAAAGTAGAGGATCAGTGAAAGAGAGAAAGTCCCTCAATGACATGGACTGACACAGTGGCTGCATCAATGGTCTCAAACAGCAATGATTGTGAGGATGTCCCAGGACCAGGCACTGTTTTGCTCTGCTGTACATATGTAGTCCTTACATTTAACAATGTAGTGCACGTGTTAGATTTCAACTTCATTCAATCCAATGTATTCATTATCAGCAGTTAAATATCAGTGACAGTTTCAGGGGTTCATTTAGCTTCCTTAGCTCCAGAAAGTATGGATTCCATGGGAATCTGAATCTGTGCTGCTTTTCCCTCTGTTGGGAAAATAGTCTTTGATCAAAATGTTTATTAATGGTAGCAAGATACAATCCAGTTCTTTTCATGTAATGGCAAAGGAGGCAGTTGTTCTTGGGAGCAATTTGCCACACATTCCATTTCTTTCTTCTATTTCTTCTTCTGTTGCTCTGGCAACCAGAGATCACTTTTTTTTTTTTTTTTTTAACCTTGGGTGGCCACTTGCAAGCATATTTATTTATTTTTCTACAGAAACCAAAGTTTATTGAAGGGAAAGCAGAAGAGAAGGGCTCATGAGGGAGAGAGTAGATGGCTTACTAGATGCCTATAATAGCCTCCAGTCTATCCTCATAAGCA
>NW_006921929.1:572012-573580 GCF_000298275.1 Orycteropus afer afer
TGAGCAAACCTGGTCTTTTTTTTTTTTTTTCCAAATAATTTTGAGTTTTGTTCCCCATTGTTCCCCCACTCTATTCAGGACCTCCTTCAGAAACCCCCCTCTGAGTGAATGGTGTCTACTTGGAGTGGTGTCAACTAGTGGTAGCCAGGCACCATCTAGTTCTTCTGGGCTCATAGTCATACAGATGAGTATCACATGGTGTACCTATCACTTTAACTAATTGTTTCCATGTGTCTTTTGTTTAATTCATCCTTTTTTTGTCTGCATGAGGAGAAACTTATTGTTGCATCTAGAAGGTCACTGGCAAGCTTTTAATATCACAGTCACTACTCACCAAAGTGGGATGTGGAACAATATTTTGGGTAGTATGTTATGCCAATTGAGCTTGATTCCCCAGCCACTATGATCCCAAGCCCACAGGTCCAACTACTCGCTCCTCTGGGTAGAAGAATTACTGGTAGTTGGAAAATTTGGACTTGGTGACAGAAATAATGCATGATTGTATTTTGCAAGATCAATGACTTATTTATTGCAATTACCATTTTTCAACAACATGAACAGCAACTATACACATGGATTTTGCCAGATGGAATACACAGGAATCAGATTGACTACATCTGTGGCAAGAGGCTATGGAAAAGCTCAATATCTTCAGCCAAAACAAGGCCAGGAGCTGATTGTGGAACAGACCATCAACTGTTCATATGCAAATTCAACTTGAAATTAAAGACAGTTAAAACAAGTCCATGAGAGCCAAAATATGACCTTGAATATATCCTTGAATTTAGAGATTATCTAAAGAATTAGATTTGATGCATTGAACGCCAATAACCAAAAACTAGAAGAATTGTGGGATGGCAGCAAGAAGATCATCCATGAAGAAAGCAAGAGGTCATTAAAAAGATGAGAAAGGAAGAAAAGACCAAAATGGAAGTCAGAAGAGACTCTGAAACTTGCCCTTGAGCAGAGAGTAACCAAAGCAAATGGAAGAAATGAGAAGATCAAAGAGCTGAACAGAAAATTTCAAAGAGCTGCTCGAGCAGACAAATCCAATTAATAAAATGAAATGTACAAAGACCTGGAGTTAGAAAACCAAAAGGGAAGAACACGCTCAGCCTTTCTCAAACTGAAAGAACCAAAGAAAAAGTTCTATTCTCAAATTGCGATATTGAAAGATTCTGTGGGCAAAATATTGAATGATGCAGGGAGCATCCAAAGAAGATGGAAGGAAAACATAGAGTCACTGTACCAAAAAGACCTTGTCAATCTTCATCCATTTCAGGAGGTGACATATGATCAAGAGCCAATGGTATTGAAGCAAGAAGTCAAAGCTGCCCTGAAGGAAGTGTTGAAGAGAAGGCTCCAGGAATTTACAGAATACCCACTGAAAGGTTTCAACAAACGGATGGCCCTCTGGAGGCACACACTCAGCTATGTCAAGAGATTTGGGAGATACCTACCTGGCCAACTAACTGGAAGAGATCCATATTTGTACCCATTCCAAAGAAAGGTGATCACACAGAATGTGGAAATTATTGAACAATATCATTAATATCACATGCAAGTAG
>NW_006921929.1:574050-576621 GCF_000298275.1 Orycteropus afer afer
GAGCAAATAATCTGAGAAGCTAGACTATGTGAAGAAGAATGTGGCATCAAGATTGGAGGAAGAATCATTAACCACCCGCAATATGCTGATGACAAAACTTTGCTTGCTGAAAGTGAAGATGACTTGGAGCACTTACTGATGAAGATTGAAGAATACAGTCTGCAGTAGGGATTACATCTCAATATAAAGAAAACAATAGCCTCACAACTGGACCTACAAGCAGCATCACGATAAATGGAGAAATGTTTGAAATGTCAAAGACTTCACATTGCTTGGTTCTAAAATCAACGCCAAAGGAAGCACCAGTCAGGACATCAGATGACATATAGCACTTGGCAAATCGACTGCAAAGGACCTTTTTCAAGTACTGAAGAGCAAAGATGTCTCTTTGAGGACTAAGATGTACCTGACACAAGCCACAATATTTTCAGTTACCTCATATGCATGTGAGAGCTGGACAATGAATAAGGAGACCAAAGAAGAGTTGATGATTTTGAGTTGTGGCGCTGGCAAAACATGCTGAAAGTGCCATGGACTGCTAAACAATCTAACAAATCTGTGCTGGAGGAAGGGCAGCAGAATGCTCATTGCAAGCGAGAATGGCCAGACTTTGTCTCACCTACTTTGGTCATGTTGTCAGAAGGGACCATTCCCTGCAGAAGGATGTCATGCTTGGTAATGTGGAGGGTCAACAAAGGAGGGGAAGGTCCTCAATGAGATGGATTGACACGGTAGCTGTGGCAATAGGCTCAAGTATAGAAGGGATCATGGAGCTGGCATGGGACTGGGTAGTGTTTCGTTCTGCTGTGAGTCACTATTACTCGACGGCACTTAACAAAAACAACTGGGTAGCTGTCTGTGGCCAAGAAGTGACTACAACCTTGCCCCTTGTCAGCTGGGAATTCTTACAGAACATACAAACATACTTGTAGAAATGTTGTCTGTCAACTTTATACATGGTCATGGGCACACTCCCTGCTGCATAGACATACCTAATAGTTCAGCCTGTCCATCCATCTATTCACTTATATATCAGTGTTTGCCTTCTCTGCTAATGCAGTACTGTATACGCAAAAGGGTTCATCTTTGTTGTCTGTACTTCCCATACACTCTGTCTTCCTCTTCCTCAATGTCACCGTGTTGATCACTCACATTTGGTACATTGCCCTTCTCTTCACCCAAATCAATACTTGTCTACCTATCTAACAGTGTTCCCTCCCCTCTCCTCCCACCCCTGGTAGCCATCAAAGAAAATTTCCTTCCATATATAAACCTTTCCTTGACTTTATACAATAATAAACTAATACAATATCTGTCCTTCTGTGATAGACTTACTTCCCTCAGCATAATGTCCCCTAAGTTCATCCACGTTATGAGGTGTTTTGCCAATTCTACATTATTGTTTAGGGTTGCAGTATTCCACTGTGTGTATGTATCATAATTTGGTTGTCCATTCTTCTCTTGACAGCCACCTAGGTTGTTTCTATTTTTTGGCTATTGTAAATAGTGCTGTGATGAACATGGGTGTGCACGTATGTGTTTTTTTCCTGGCTCTCACTTCTTTGGGATATATATCTAGTAATGGAAAGGCTGGGTCAAATGGTGTGGTAGTTTTGTTTGTGTGTCAACTTGGCTGGGCCTGGTTGAGTGGCTGGGCAGCTGGTAGTAGTTATTCCCCATGATGAGATTGGCAATCAACTCCATGGTGGGCTCTACCACATGCAGCTGAGTAGCTCCCTTTGGAATGTGGTCCACTTCCTGTATATAAGGAGAAGCCTTAGGAATGGTCTCTAGCCTATGGCACGCTTGGACACTGAATGTAGCTGTGTCATTGCTCAGCAACCTGCTATGCTCTTCCGACCTTGGGACTTACAGTGGACTTAGGTTAATGGCTTGCTATGTGGATTGGTAACATAGGGACTGTGCCTTTTTGCTTGTCAAACTTGGGGCTTCTCAGCCTCAGCAGCCAACAGCTGTCAGAGTGAAGAAATGCCTCTAGCTTCCGTGGGCCAGGAGCAGGAGGAAGAGCTGGACCCCAAGGTTGAGGGGCTTTCACCCAGCCCCTAGAGCCTGGCATTTTGAACTTGGATTTAAAGCCTCCAAATTGTAAGAATAAACCATTTGTTAAGGCCATCTGATTTGTGGTATATTTCTTGTCTGAGCAGCACTAGGTAACCAGAACAAATGGTATTTCTAATTCCAACTTTTTAAGGAATCTTTCCGTTGTGGTTGTATCATTTTATATTCCCACCAGCAGTGTATGAGAGTCTCAGTATCTCCGCATCCTTGCCAGCATTTGTTATTGTTGAACTTTGTTACTAGTGCTGGGGCAAGATGGTATCTCATTGCTGTTTAGATTTCATCTCTCTAATGGCTAATGATTATGAGCATGTCTTAATATGTTTGTTGGCCACCTGAATATCCTCTTTGGTGAAGTGTCTGTTCATGTCTTCTGCCCACTTTTTAATTGGGCTATTTGACTTTTTATTGCTGTGGTGATGGAGTTTTCCATAAATTCTAGAGATAAATCCCTTGTCAGATATGTCAATGCCAATTTTTTTTTTTTTTTTT